>NC_085025.1:10757148-10898537 GCF_963692335.1 Osmerus eperlanus
CATCATGTCCAACCTTGTCGGCTCACTTTATGGTCATCATCATCAATGATGATGATGTAAAAGTGATGTTGTATTACTTCTTAAATGTAAATACAGACCGTTCCTTGACTCTGACCACAGAAGTACTTTATGCTCTTTTTGTATGTCGCTTTGAATAAAATCGTCTGGTAAATGAATAAATTATAAATGTAAAATGTAGATTTGAGGCCATGAATAGAGGAGTCTCTTAATTTCTCTTTTCTCTCTCTCTGACTCATTCACACACACCTGGAACCTTGATTTAAAAAGGAGGTTTAGTGTTACCTGCTACCTAATTGTATGGAAGATTCATTGTCATGAAGCAATGCTAATTACAAGCATGCATTATTGAACGCCCAGGCGGTAACAAGATTTCTATCCACCTGTGGCACACACACCTTGCCTGTCAGTCGTGTGTGTATGTAGGATGCAGTAGAGACAGAAAAAGAGAGAGATGAATGTCCTTCACACCCCAAGGCTGTAAAAAAGGATCATTTAAGCAATAACTTGTACAGACAATGATGTATTTTATGTCTCTGAGTGATGTAGCCCACAGCCCCCCCCCCCCACACACACACACAAAAGTCACACTTTCCCCTATTTCAGAGGGAGGGGCTGATTGTAACCCTGAGGCACACACACACACACACAAACACTCTCTCCCTAACGTAAATCAAAATCACTGATTACAATCTCAACCTCCTCCCCACCCCCCCCCCCTACAGAATAGCTTGAGGGCCCACATGTGTTCCAACAGGAACTTCCTGGTTCTCCAGAGGCTGGGACTCCCCTACATCACATTCAGAGTCATTTATGAGCTGTATATGAGGGCTGGTCTCTGGAGCTCTTAAGGAGTTGTAGTTCTTCTAGGGTGTGAGTTATGGGGTCAAGGGGCCCCTCCGGAAGTGTTCCATGAAGCTGCTCCGCCCAGGGGCACTGCCAGGACGTTTGGGTGAGCGTTCCCACACACCCAAACCCTCTCGCTCCATATTCCCTCGGCGGAGTCACGCCCCAACACATACACACACACAGGATACGGAGACTGACGGACACACACACACACACACACAAGGAGGAGTACCCATTCAGAATATAGCCTACTCACACACCCACAGTTATTCACTCGAGCAACATTCCTTCTCACACACAGTCTTGCTCTTAGGGCAACTCAATATCACAGATGTATAAATCATGTGCAGTAGGGCTCAAGACAGTGCAGCCACAGGCTGGGGTCCATCACTCTGCTTTGACATCCAGGAAATTAGCTCCACTTCCTGTTCAGAGTGGACACCCACACTGGGAGCAGTCAGGGGGCTCAGAACAGTTCTATTACACACTGCAGCGGATGGAATAGAAACTTGTTGTTGTAGGCCTAACTTTTGAGAGTAAAGCCCATCCTTGTCTTATTCACCCGTGCAGATACCGTTTAGGGCTTAAGACTACATTGACTGCATTGCTCGCTCCTTCTCTCTCTCTGTGTCTGTGGAGAATGGTCATGTTTACAATATAAACAGAAGCACTTACCTGTTGACCATGGAGATGTTGAGTTGGGGTCAGGTGTCAAGGGTGAGGCAGGGGTGAGATAGAGGTCAGGTAGGGGTCAAATCCAAGAGGAGGATAGCGAAAAAGCAAAGAAGAGAAGAGAAAAAGAAAGAAAACGTTAGATGTCTATCATAATACTCTACTGAGAATCCGGGAAAGTTCCCCCCACAACCTACATTAGGGGCGGAATTCTTACAGCAAGGCTGAATTCTTGAATTAACCTGTCAGGCCAATACTACAAATGTGACGTTCCCACACTTCTACGACTGGTTCAGTGGGCGGTTATGTAGTCATTAGCAGACTCTTCTGAGGAGCTATCAGGTTTCTCAGGAAAGACATCTGAATCAGTCGTTTGCCAGTACACTGGTGAGGGCAGGTGTGTTTATTAAGGCGCTCTGGACCATGAGGGCAGGTGAAGAGAGGCAGCTTTGTCACACAGACCTGCTGCCCTGAGATGACTGGAAGGGGGGGGGTGGAGTACAGTGTGTGTGGAAGCATATCTGTGTGTTTTTGAGACGATAAGATGGCCTTCACTCTGGACAAAGAGAGTTATCTGTGTGTGTGAGTGTGCGTCGCCTAGAGAAGAAAACTACATTTGAACATTTGCCTGTGTGTGGGAGTGTAACAACACTATCTTGCTACTGTGCTGTTTACAGCAGCTACCTGCTCCTGAGCTCTGAGCAAATGAGTGATCTACAGTAATAAAAGAGTATCACCTCCCATAGTAACATACACTCACACACACACAAAAGACTGTATGTGTGAGAGGGAGACAGAAAGTGTTGACGGTTAATTACCAGTATTGAACAACAATATTGCACAGCTAAAGTTGCAGTGCATTGTGTGTGTGTGTGTGTTCACAGAGGGGGGACGATGGAGGATAATTGGATGGGAGAGGGGGCCCGTGCCAGTGATGAGGTGGACAGGCTGAGGGAGAGGATGAATGAAGCAGTGCGGTTCAGATCTTCTTCTTCTTCTCCTCCACACAGAGAAAGACACAGTCTGCATTCTTCAATGAACTCCCCCCATAACCACAAGACGTTGTTGTGACATCACCAAAAATGTGGGTTTTGCTGTGAGGAATGTGGTCCTCAACCATGATGTCTTTACACAAACTAAACACTCCGCACGCAGAACGGAATGAACAAAACAAAACAAATCCCGATTTCCAAAAAATTGTCCGAGCAAAAATGTTCCTGGAAGCCAGAGAGCAAGTTCACGTGACTTGCAAGTCCATCTCAAATCCGTTCCCACAGTAAAGCAACATGGCACATGCTACAGCCAGGGACTTTGGCAACGTGAACGTACCCAGCTAGCATCTCCAATTATTTGCAGAAGCAGCACACATTAGTCTCTTAGCGGACGACTACAGAGAATATGCTGTTTATCCGTACACAAAAATAATATTACAATGGCCAAACGTGACGGAAACAAAGGTAGGTAAATGATATGCAAATTGTGACCATGTGCGATAGCTTGTTTTACTTGAATGGTCAGGAGTGTGTCCATCTGCAGCTCCATTCACAGACAGATAAGACGAACTAGTGCAAACTAGCACCTTAAATCAACAGAGCTAAGCGAGCTAGCCGACATTACTGCCCTACCTACTCCCCCCCCTCAGTCCCTAATACACTTCCCCCACCTCAACACACACCTCTCCCTCCACCCATCTCTTCTCCTTCTCTCTCTTTGTCCATCTCCCCTTCTCTCCCTCTCTCTCGCTCTTTCTCTCCATCGCGCCAACTGCCTCTCTCTCCCAGTATCTTTATGGTTCACACTTTGTATAGTTAGGACACATCTTTCTTTGTCCTCTCTCTCTCTCTCTCACTCTCACTCTCACTCTCTCTCACTCTCTCTCACTCTCTCTCACTCTCTCTCACTCTCTCTCACTCACTCTCACTCTCTCTCACTCTCTCTCACTCTCTCCCTCTCTTACCTTCATAGGGGTTCTTCCTTCCCTTTTGGCCCCAAATCCTGATAGTCTTTAGTGGCATGACTTCATCCAATAGCAGTCCCAACACACACACACACACACACAGACACACACACATGCACACAGCTATGCTGCTCTAATGGACATTGTACAACATATAATTACCACAAACACATTCAGATATATATAAACTTTGTTGCTACAGAGGGTCCGTCCAACACACACAGACACACACGGCTTGGCTGACAAGTCTGACACACACCCTCCACGCTCAGCCACATCTGTGCCGTCTCACCGCACACGTACAGAGACCACACACACACACACGGGCCAATCACACGGCCCGCAACACCGAGAGGGGTATGTGTGTGAAGGGGGGCGGGGCATTCACGGGGACCCTGATCGGTGACCCCCAACCTGCAGGTTGCTACGGTGATGCAGTTGCTATCTGCAGAGGGCTGCTGTTGCCACGGGGATGGGGAGCGGCACGCACCCTCTTTAGGAGGGGAAGGGGGCTGAGGGGATCCACTCAGAAAACCCTTTTCAATGATCAAGAGGAGCACACTAACACACCACACGCACACTCGCTTTCTAAACAGGAAGAGCTGAACTCATGGTCGAGCCCTCTCTCCGCTACTCTTCTGACCTTAACAACCTCTCATCCGCTCTCTCCATCTCTATATCACTTTTTTGTTTACTTGTCTCCTTGTGTTCCTCTGTTCATTCCCTCTCTCCTCCTCCTCTCCCAGTCCGTCCATCAGACAGACAAAGGGATCTCTCTCTCTCTGATGTGATTACTCTGGTCTGCCAGGCAGGCAGCCAGCTTTGAAGGACCAGGCTCCCTCCATTGGCTGTGTCTACCGGGAGCCCAGCGGGGAGCCCCGTGCCTCGGGTGGCGTCTCTAGCGTCTAGCTTCGCGTTTGTGAAAGATCTGGATGTTAGACACCTGCGGACAGGGAGTGGAGCCGATGTCGGTTTTGCTCACTTGTTTAGTCAACATGAATGGTTTTACAAGAGTACAAAACATTTGGAAAAAGGCGTCTGTGTGAATGAAAGTGAGTGTTTGGTGGTCTGCAATCCAAAACCGTCAAATCCGATCTCCCTCGTTTAGAGAATCTATTCAAACTTCCTGAAGCCTTTCCGGTGGGTCTGAAACTCAATGGCCTCATAGCCTACTTTAACACTTCTACAAGAAACATGCGCGGTCACATCCTGTGGCCAGTGATCGACGTGATAGGACCAGGACAAAGAAGCGATTAGAGAAGGCTGATTGGCCGAGACTGCCGTCAGATTACGATCACGTCGTCTTTTGTCCGTGTGAAGGATCCGGAGAGAGGCAGAACGGATGGGATTAGAACAGGAAACTGGTTTGGAACGGTTGGGAGAAATAGTGGATTACACGATATCCACGTACCTAGTCCTAATGAGGGATGGAGGTAAAAAGGAGAGGAACACTGAGACAATAAGGTGAGGGAAAGAGAACAAGAAGGAGACAAGGATGGAGGGGGAGAGAGAAAGAGAAGGATGAAAGGAAGTGGAGAAGGGATCGGTAGAAAAGGTCATGAAGAGACAGAAGCAAGAAATCCTGAAAAATCTGGAGAAAGGGAGACTCCCACAGGCGGCTTCTGGAGAGAACGGCGAGGAGGAGAGCCGCTTACACCCTCCAATGTTTCTTACACTTTTTCTTTTTTCCATATCTGTCGCTTTCATTTCTTTCGCCATCCCCCCCCCTTCCTTTCCTCCTAATTCTAGATGCATCTTTCTTTCCCCTGTGAATGTCTCACTCTCCTCGTTCTCGCGTTCACTCGACACTTCTCTCCAAGGCCACATGGCAGCAGTCTGCTACGTGGCCACAAACAGACCAGTGTGTGGACGCACGCACACGCACACACACACGCACGGCACACACTTTTCAAAAGTGACAGAGTGGAGACGGAATAAGGATTTCCTCCGTCTGTTGTGCTTTCCTCTCGTCTCTTCTCATCCCCCGTTTCCCACGTCTGCCGTGATCCCTCGATCCCCCAGTGACAAACCAGAGCTTAGAGACACTCTTAACTGGAAACCTTCGTCTAGACGAATCATACACACACACACACAACTCGCTAAAATATCGTCTTTTTAAGGAAACGTGTGGGGGCTTGCTGAAAGATTCCTGTGAGTGGATGGTCGGGTGGGATTTAAAAAGGGCTCTTCTGTCATTTTGATTTTCTAACCCTAACCCTAACCCAAATGCTGGAACAATAAAATGACTGAAATATGTTGACAACAATGAATTGGGAATACTGAGGGCATAAAATTGCGGTTGTGAAAAGAAGGGCATGTCATGTTATTGGATCACTGAGGTCTCGATACTTTGAGCAATCCAATAGAATGGGGGGGGGGGAGAGTCAAACTGGCTATGAAAGTGATGCTGGGGAACTTATATTTGAGCAAGCACAATAATGGTGCCTCAGACATAGAAACATGGCGAGACAACCACAGATCATAACAAACAGAGTAACTAGGCATTTTTGTAAGATTATGTAATTAAGGCTACAAAAACAATCAAACAATTGAACACACACACACACACTATGTAGCCTTTGAAGCACGGCTGTGGTTGGGAAGACACTGAGAGCACTAACATGCACGCCCGCTAAACTTTCACACTCGACCTGTGTGTGTGTGTGAACAACCGCCCATTTCTCTGTTTTAACAGCTTGGTGTTTAATTATCAGTCATTAGCAACATGGGAAATGTCTAAAAGTCTTCAATCACACTCAGAAAACAATTGACTGCATACGTTCTTTTCTGAACGTGGACAGAGACTGCAAGCCTGGAAGGACTGGCACCAGGGGTGACCACAGAAGAAACCAATGTTTCATCTGGCTGGGAATATAGGGAACTACATTAACCACAATAAGTCTTCTCAACCAGTAAATCAGGCGTGTTTTCCCTGTTTAGCCAGGAGGGAAGGTAACGTAAAGGTAACCACATCAGAGAAACCTTATCAGTAATCTAGACAAACACAAACACCCAGACTCAAGCACACACACACACACACACACAAACAGCCTGTTCTCCCTTTGTGACCATCAGCTTGAACCATCAGAGACTTCAGAGCTAACTGCTGACTCATCTTGGGCTTCACATACACTCACTCTGAACAAACACACGTTAAAAGACACACACAGAGAATGACTGACATGTCTCGCAATCTGCTACGCCTTAACTTCAATAGTGTGAGCTATTAATTGAGAGAGAGAGGGAGACGGAGGGATGGGGGAGAAAGGGAGCGAAAAAGAGGGAGGGAAATCGAAAAAGAAGACAAAGGAAAGCCTGAGGGTGAGATGACAACGGATGAGGTAGGAGAGTATGTCCTAACCTGGGACGTGACATGAAAGTAAAGTCCCTCTTTTCGACAGACAGACAGACAGACAGAGACAGAGAGAGAGAGATGGCAGCTATACTGAATCCAGAACACAGAGAGGTCAACCCAACCAGGAAGGAGGGTATAAGGTGACAGAAGTAGCAGGCAGAGAGACCGGTCTGGAAACAAAGAGAGAACAGGGGGGATGGAGAGAGGAGAGGGGGGTGGATGAGAACAGGGGGATGGACGGGAGGAGGACAGTTGTGCCATAGGGACATGGAACGCAAGTCTGACAGACGATGACGGATGCAACACAGAGAGTAGCCAGGAGGTGGATGATGTCATAGGAATAAACTTTACAGGTAGGTAAAGGTATAACCAACTGTGTTTGTGTTTCGTCTGACAAGGCAGACCATACAGCATGTATTACCTCCAATCCCATTTCAAAGAATATGGGTGACCAGGGTGAGATGAGCTGTTTCTGTGTGTGTGTGTGTCTGACAGAGAGAGAGAGAGAGAGAGAGAGAGAGAGAGAGAGAGAGAGAGAGAGAGAGAGAGAGGAAGAGAGAGAGAGAGAGAGAGAGAGAGAGAGAGAGAGAGAGAGAGAGAGAGAGAGAGAGAGAGAGAGAGAAAGAGAGAGAGAGAGAGAGGAGAGATGAGAGAGAGAGAGAGAGAGAGAGAGAGAGAGAGAGAGAGAGAGGAGAGGGCAGGTCTGTGTTGAAAGAATGTCAAGCTGTCTGGCATAAGAAGGGTGTCTGGTGGTCCTCAACTGGCACAATGGGCTTCTATGTGAAGGAGACTGATGAAGGGAGAGATAAAAAGAACAGCAGGTCAGGAGAGAGAGACAGCGAGATCAAAATGAATCTAGTCTAAACCCTCAGACTAGGGAAAGATCTTAACAGTTAGCCACCAGGCTAGCCACCACCCAAACATCTAACAGATGAAAAATGGAACAGAGAAATGGAATCCATCTCCAGGTTGACTCTCTTTGTCTGTCTGCTTGAAAGCGATACTGATCCTCTCACATATAGGACAGGTCCAAACAGCTTGTGTGCTACAGGTCTTGGTTGATGAGCTGACACACTCAGTAACAATGTCAGAGAGATGTCAGCCAGTGTTAATGGACCTGACAGGGTCACACCTGGCTGTCCCCAGGCACTGTACTGTACCACCCTGGCTCTCAGGGTGGAGGGGTAGAAACGGGCTAGACTGTACAGCAGTCTGTGCTTGTATCTCACCAGCAGTCTGTGCTTGTATCTCACTGATCAATGATGAGGAGAGGAGAACATCTAATAGGTAAAAGAACGAGGCCTGTAATTACTAACTACACACACTCCACCCCTATACAACACTCCGCCCTGAACACACACACCCACAATATAACCCTAGCCCTATAATAAAGAGCTACCTTTATCCCCCCCAAGATCAACAGATCACTTGCCGAAGACATAAGGCCGTAGATGAGGATGAGATGGAGGTAGAAGGGGGGAGGAAGAAGGAGAGACAAGGAGGAGGGGAAGGAAGGAGGGGTCCAAAGTCATTTGGTGGCTTTCGTACCACTTCATTATCCCCCCCAAGATGATCTCCCCTCCCCTCATCTCCTCTCTCCTTTCCCTTCCCCTCCTCTCCCCCAAACCACAACCACATGAAGGCTCTTCTGGGTGGGTCCCCATATGGTGCAGAGACTGTGTGTGTGTGCATGTGAGTGTGTTAGGTTGTTAAGGGGGCTCTTTTTGACCCCACTCCCCCTTGCTAAAGAAGCCACATAGCCAGCTGTTTCACTGAGCCCTGCCTCACACACACACACACACACACACACAACCCCCCCCCGTCTCTCCGAGGCCAATTAGGACACCCTGTTATGTTGTTAGTGCTCGTTTACCATAAACCCTCCTCCTCTCCTCCCTTCCATTCCTTTATCCCGACCCTCCTCCCTCCCCCTTCAGCATTCTTCACTCCCCGTGACCCCTCCTCTTCGTCCCCCGATTCGCCCTCCCAAATCGTCCCGTCCTCCACCCATACCCCTTCCTACGACTCTCTCCTCCCGACCTCTCTCAGACCGTTTGTCTCTCTAAACTCTTCCTCCTGCCTCACCCCCTCACCTCCCTTGCCAGTTCCCTGCCACCTTCCTTCCCTCCCTCCCTCCCTTCCCTCCCCCTCTCTCTCTATGGAGTCAGTGGAGTGTGCAGTCCAGTGTGCCTGAACAGGCCCTTAGTGTTGGCCTGCCAGGAGGAATTAGGCTGCCTGCGCCTGGCCTACTGTCCCTGGGACTGGAGACCAGGCGCACCCACGTCCACACCCTGGCCCAGACAGAGACGGGGCTGGAGAGAGAATGCGGGCAGGGGGAGGGGTGGAGGGAGGGAGAGACTGAGCTAAAGAGCGGCGCGGAGGAGCAGAAAGAGAGGAGGGCGAGGAGGAGGAGAGAGAGGGGCGAGGAGGGGAGGAGGGGTGAGAGACCGAGCTAAAGAGAGCTTCTAAAAGGGGTGGAAGAGAGAGGGGGGGGGGGGGGAGGGAGAGCAGGAGGGTAGGAGAGATCGAGTCAAAGGATGGTAGAGAAAGAGCCAGAACAGAAAGCGGAGGAGCGTGGAAAGAAGGCAGAGGAGAGGGAAGGGGAGAGAGAGTCAGGCCTGTCACTGTAAATAAGAATCTGCTGCTGACTGACAGGCACAGCAAAAAAAAAAACAAAAAAAAAAAAACGCCCTAAAAGCAAAACACATGAGCTGGAGCTAAGAGGAGGACAGACAAGAAGAAAAATGAGTGTGGGAGAGGTGAAGATAGAGAGGTCACCAGCTCTCCATCGCTCCCTGCCCTGTCTCCTCTCCGGGCCCTGATCCCCTGGACGCTGAGCAGGCTCAGGGGAAGACTTGGCTGTGATCCACTGCTCTGGTCCTCTCACCCATGTGGAGGGGGGGGATTTACACACACAGGGTTCAGGGTGAAAACCCCCCAGTCACAAGAGTGGGACACGCTGGAGTTATGAGGCATGGGAAGAGGAGGAACCGCCCCAGAGATCCACACGTTCTAAACATAGACATGCCACAGAGAGGTAATCTAGAGACAGACAAAGTAGGGAAAGATATTCTAGAGACAGACATACGAGAGAGGGGTATTCTAGAGACAGACATACTAGAGAGGGGGTATTCTAGAGACAGACATACTAGAGAGGGGGTTTTCTAGAGACAGACATACTAGAGAGGGGGTATTCTAGAGACAGACATACTAGAGAGGGGGTTTTCTAGAGACAGACATACTAGAGAGGGGGTTTTCTAGAGACAGAGAGATGGTGTGTCTGGTTCTCCCAGGGTATGCGGACATGTATTGGAACTGTCATATCCTGTCACGCCTTATGATAACCCAGTCTACTGACACATACCTTCCAGGAAGGAGGGGAGAGGAGGGAGGAAAGAGAGATATGGGGTGAGCGACAGGGAGACATTGAAAGAGGGAAGTAGCAAAGAGGAAGCAAGAAAAAGTGTGAGAGATAGACCAATGGAGGAGGAGGAGGAGAGGGAGGGAGGGAGGGAGGGAGGGAGGGAGGGAGGGAGGGGAGGGAGGGAGGGAGGGGAGGGAGGGAGGGGAGGGAGGGAGGGGAGAAGCAGCTGTGTGTGGGGAGAGTGTTCTATTATGGGGGAGGCTGGAGGCTGGGAGATGTTTTATGGGAATGTTCTGTTATGCTACTGTTGAGTTCTCTCTGTCTGTGTGTGTGTGTGTGTGTGTGTGTGTTGTGTGGTGTGTGTGCGTGTGTGTGTGTGTGTGACTCAAACTCTACATACGTAACAGGATGGTCCAGTGTACCAGTGCATACTGGCACACAAACACACACGCAGGCAGGAAACCATCAGTCAATCTATATGGCCAGAGTGTCTCCCATTGTCTAACACTCCGCTTGGTTTCTGAGAAGTGAGTGAGGGAGGCAACGAGCGAGCGAGCGAGCGAGAGACAACTCGGAAAAGAGGGGAATGGAGAGCAGCAGGACGTAAGGGAGACAACCTGAAAGCACACAGGAGAGGAAAGGACAGAAAAAGAGAACGATGCATATATGGATCTCTTTTTCCCCTCCCGCCCGGGGGGGGCCTGACATTTAAATCACAGGCTCTCGTTCCGTCTCCGTCCCACCTCCACACCTCCAGGGGCTCAGAGGACCACAACTCCCCCAGGACCAGGAGACCTTCCTGGGCTCATTAACCAGGCCCGCCCCCCCTCACCCTCCCACCTCCACCAGCCTCGGACCCTCCCCACAGTCGCCCTCCCTGAGTTGGGTTTATTTGAATTGGAGAGGGAGGAGGGGGCAGGGGGTTCACCTCAACTCTAACCCCCTGGAGGGCTGAGGGCTGGGGAGGGGGCAGGCAGTTGTATGCTTTCATGTGGTGCTAGCTCAGCCGCCACGTGCCCCTTACTAAATGAGTTGTAGAATAGGGATAAGAGATGAGGAGGGAGGGATGGGTTTGAAGTGGTAAAAGGGGAGGGGAGGGATGGAGGGGAGAGAACGAGGCAGACTGGGAGTTCAGAGGTGAGAAGGTTACATTCAGGGTGAGGACTTCATTGTTTGGACTCTGACATGATTTCTGGTCCACCACACACACACACACACATTCACTTTCTAGCGCGCACACACACACAAATACAATATGTACCTTGAGGGTGGAATCGTGATTCTTTAGAGGTACTATGAGTTTGCTCAAGTCACTGTCAGCAAACAGAGCTGAAACCTCTTCATCTGTCCCAGTAGATGACAGCCCTGATCCAGCCTCTACCAGCACAACCACACTTCACACACACTGCAGCTGGGACCAATTCAGTTCAACTGTTGGAAGTTGACCAGAAAATGGTGTGGACCAATTCCAATTCAATGCCTAGCACATGAGGACTCACTTGAATCCAGTTTCTCCACAGAGCATAAGAAATTCTGCGTTTTTTTTTATTTTTTTACCAGTATGAGGTTCTGATTCTTCTAGCCAGTAAAGCAGCCCTTCCCTCCTCCCTCCCTCCCTCCCTCCCTCAATCTCTAGGAAACACCTGTAGTCGGAATTCTCCAAAAAGCCGACACATAGAAAACCACACGCTCCGCTGGGACCATGTGATGCAGCTGGACCAGAAAAAACACATCATTTCTACCATGTCCTGTTCCTCGACTTAGTTTCATTAATATAAAAGATGCATATTTATTTCCCATGATGCGCCACAACATGGCTGATGCTTGCCATGTCCCAAGAATGTCATTGTCCAGAAAGATCCAAAAAGACTAGACTGGACGAGTCAGGACAAACTCTGGCCAAAACAAAACACAGAGTAAAAGTCCTGGTCAGCACACACACACACCCATGCATTCATGCAAACACACACACACACCCTCGCATTCACAATAGCTGTTCTGCTACATTTTCATGGTTCCATGGAAGATGAACCTGAAACCCCATGAACTGGTTGGTTTGAGAGTTGAGCTGGCAGGGATAGCAGTTCAAGCACCCCTGTACCGTAGCTCTCGAAACCTGGAACTTTCTCACACACACACACACCACAGCCAAGAGCCTATTGTGCCACGCTATCATTAGCAGTGACGGGAGACTAAGTGTAGCATCAGGGCTTATAGAGATCAACAATGCTGCCGTCTATTAAATCATACTCTTCATAATCCAGTCACCGACTCAGAAATCCCCTCTTAAGGCACGGGAGGGGCCCCTCCTCTGTCTACAGGCCCCGTCACCCTCTCTCTCTCTCCGTCTCACACACACACACACACACACACAATACCAATGAGCATACTAGCACAATCCACATATAGGAGAGTCACACACCTATTCTACCTCATAAAGATAGAGCAAAGCCTTCGTAATTCCTTGGAATGGGGCAGCGGCCAACCGATCCCTTTCTGTGCTAACAGCAGTGACATCACGAGTGTTTGGAATGTTATCACGAATATGATCGGGACACACTCTAAGGACACACACGGCGTTGTACAGTAAGCGACCTCCAAGTCCAGCCTATGAGGGAATGCGTGTTTGTGTGTCCATCCGTCCGCCTGCGTGTCTGTCTGTGGTGTGCGTCCCTGCCCGGTCCAGTCCAGTGCCCACTAGCCCCGCTCGGTGGTCCTGACCCTCCGCGGTCCCTCCGCGGCTAACAGACCGTATCACAACCATGACACCCCCCCCCCCCCCGGAGGGCCCGCCCTTCTCTTCCTCCGCTGCAGGTGGTTTGCATTTTCCACCCTCTCTGTTCCCCACTCCTCCTCTCGGTCTCGGCAGCGGAGAGTTACAACCCAGACGGAGGAGCCTCCGCTCGACGACGCCCTCGGAGACCGTCGCGACGCGCTGGACAAACTTGAACACCGCGCTCACACTGAGATTAATGACCGTAGAGGTGGGAAAGTCATATAGTAGAGAGAGAGAGAGAGAGAGAGAAAGACTTGAGAAAAGGGTAGAGGAAGGCACAGACTTCCAGACACACAATGGCCGTGGGTTGTGTTTGTGACCACTGAACACACGTCACAATGGAGAGAGGTGCTGAAACACATGCGGATGGAAACACACACCCACGCGAGCGCACACACAACAAAAGCCTGTCAGCTCCCTATGTCCTCACCTGACAAACAAGCTAAAGCTGGTTGCCACTGTACACTCTACATCAAAAGAGAGAGAGAGAGAGATAGAGAGACAGAGAGGAAGAGACAGAGAGAGTAAGGAAAGAATATAAATGGTAGAGAGGGAAAGAAGCAAAGCGGGGTGAGAGAGAGAGAGGAGAGAGAGGAGAGAGAGAGAGAGGAGAGAGAGAGAGAGAGAGAGAGAGAGAGAGAGAGAGAGAGAGAGAGAGAGAGAGTGAGAGAGAGAGAGAGAGAGAGAGAGAAAGGAGAAGAAAGGAGAGCCCTGTGCAGGGTAGCTTTATTGCGGCTACAGCAGCAGTATCAGGTACAGGCCGACCTACGCAGCTGTCAACCCAACAGCCACCAGATGGCCCGGCAGTCCCAGTCTTAGCTGAGGCAGCCTAACACAGACACCCACTGCTTGGTAAAGCCATCCCACTGCCAGCGTGTCCCCGGCATTGACAGAGTGGTCCGACTGAGGGGATCCTGACTGGAGACAGGTCTTCCTACAGGAAGATGGAGGGTTTGGGTCCAGGCTAAGCTGTCTGGGACTGCCTGAGGACGGCCTTGATCGATGTTGCAAGCTGTGTCAGACTTCAGCAGCACGTCACAATGTATATCCCAGGATCTGGCTAACAGAGACATTTTTCAGATACCACAACAGTGTTACTGTCTGCTATCTTTGTCAGCGCACACACACACACGCGCGCGTACAGATATCTCCATGGACAGGAGGCATTGCAGAGTCCGACAGCTGGAGTTGATCCATGAGAAGAAGGGGTAGTCGAGTCAATAGGGATTCCTTAGGAGAGTATGTCATATTTCATAGTTACATATGGGCCGTTGTTCTCCGACGTCTCTCTCTCACTCACACACACACACACACACACTGTAACCGTAGGGATCCGTAACACACACACACAGTTGTCAGTGTTCTGAGGGGACAGGACAAGATGGATGACAGGGCACGTATGGGCCTGAGGCTGCAGAGATGGGGACAGAAGAGTTACTTTGACGCAACGAGTTGACTGGAGGCCAGGAAACTGAATCAGTGTAATTAAGTCCATCTGGTGTGTGTAACCATCTCTGGTTTAAGGACTGAAAGTGAGTGGCTGCTCTGGTTAACAGTTGTGCAAGCGTGTGTTATGTGCTACATTTCACTTCATCATCAGTAGCCTATAGATTGTTTTTCAACATCTACCAGAGGACTACGCCGGTCCATCAACATTGGAGACCCGACCTAACCATCTAGTTCATCTTCATGAACTCTCATATTGTTCTGTCTTCCTTCCTCCTCTCCTCTCTCTCCCCGTCTTTCTCAACCGAAGGAGAGACCAGCTGCCGTCCAAGAGGTCCAACCCAAACACACAACCACTCAAATAGAACACACAGGAAGACAGAGGGAGAGAGAATGAAAGAGGGAGGGAGGGAGGGAGGGACAGAAGGAAACACTGAAATAAAACAACATACCAATGAGGGGAAGAGTTGACCGAAAAGAAAAGTTGGCTTTGTATTTGGAGGTCCAAGCCACGGGCCACAGTGAGTGGAGGAGCTTCTGTCTGGGAGAGGAGGTGACAGGAGGTGACAGGAAGTGACAGGAGGGGACAGGAGGACACAGGAGGTGACAGGAAGTGACAGGAGGACACAGGAGGGGACAAGAGGACACAGGAGGTGACAAGAGGTGACAGGAAGGGACAGGAGGGCACAGGAGTTGACAGGAGGGAACAGGAGGGCACAGGAGATGGCAGCATACAGCCCTCGTCACATACGGAAAACACACAAGCACACATCCACTGATTTCCCTTTTTGCTCTTCTCAAACTGGTCTTTTTTCGCTCCCCCACACGCACACATTGCCTCATTGTGACACCCACCTTCCTCTTTCACTCTTACTGGTCATACACTGGTCACGCACACACACACACACACACGCGCACACACACACACAGACTGCTGAGTCTGGCCCTCTGCAGGATGTTTTCCAGGATGGCTTGATGGAGTGATGCTTTGCAGTGCTGCCAGTAAAAACTCACTACCCAGAACGCCCCACAAAGGTAGGTTCTACATGGGACTCCCTTCCAGGTATCCCACCAGGGGCTGTGTAAGTCACACCACACACTCACGACTCCTGGGGCATTGGTAGAGATGGAACACATCCTATTGTCGATACATTGGCCTCTCTGTCTCGCCCACACCCACACACACACACAGGACAGTGTGTACATTCTCACATGAACCTCCAGGCCTAAATCACACCTAACCTGGATGAGGTCAGAGAGGGAAGGCGTATCATATTACACTAGGAGACACACATCCTACTGTTGCACTGCTAGTAGAAATACAAGACATGAGCCTTTTTTTTTTTTACCTTCAGTGAAAAACAAAATCTCTTCCTTGAACTCCTCCATGGACTGGAGCTGCAGGGTCGACAGACAGATCTTCATGGCCTGGACCCTCTGTCCTGGAGCCAGGCTGGGCTGAGCTGGGCCAAGCAGGGCTAGAAGGGCCTGGCCTGGTCTGCTCTATAGACCGCGTGTATATGAAGGTATTTCCTCTCTGTCTGGCTGCCCTGTAGGACACCAGGCCCCTGCGTGTTTAAACAGGCTCTAATACGAATCATGAGGATCCCCACAGGATGTCCCTCGCTTTCTCTCACTGTGTGTGTGTCTGTGTGTGTGTGTGTGTGTGTATTCAGAGATTGAGAGGAAGAGAAGGGGGGGGGGGTTGGGTTCGCAATAGCACAAGTGACAGATGTGGCAGAAAATCCCTTTTCCCGTTTATTTTTCCTGAGCCTGTCCATAGTTCAGTGTGTGTGTGTGTGTGTGTGTGTGTGTGTGTGTGTGTGTGTGTGTGCGCGTGTGTGTGAGAGTGTGTACAGAATGTTCCTAGTTCTGGAGTGCAGACGCAAGGATGACAATGGGCTACATGTCTATGGAAGATGACCTACCACCTGCTGTAACACGACACACAGCATATAGGGTGTGTGTGCGTGTGAGCGTCCCACTACACTGTACAGTACACACGGAACTCCATCAATCAAAGCAGAGGTGTGGTTAAGACCGAGAGTCAACAGGAGTGTTTACTTTGCTAGAACCTAACTGTGTTTGCTCTCACTTAGAGGGTAATGCTATCAGAGCAGTGTTATGCCATTAGCAACAGATAAGTGCAGGATTCCAATCAGGTTGACTCTGTTTGTAGAAGCCTCGCCAGTCCAGAGACAGCTAATGTAGTGGGCAAGCCAGAGTACTAATGACCCCTTCACACACACCATCAATCCATCTGTATCAGTTGAATTCACTCTTTCAATACCACCGCGGAGCCTCAAAGATCAGCCGTGTGACTGATGGCTGAGAGAGCAGGAACACAACATTTCCACACCTTTGATCAGAACACGGGGTCGTCGGGCGGCCCAGGGCCACGGCTGTGGAAAAACCATCTCTCTCTCTCTCTGTTTACCCTGAGGGGAAACAGGCACATGGAGGAGCAGGACCGTGGGTGTGTTTGTGACCACTGAACACACGTCACAATGGAGAGAGGGGAGAGGTGCTGAAACACATGCGGCTGGAAACACACACCCACGCGAGCGCACACACAATAAAAACCCAACCGGGTACCTAATGTCCTCACCTGACAAACAAGCTAAAGCTGGTTGCCACTGTGCACTCTACATCAAATACATCTGAGAGGGAGAGAGAGAGAGAGAGAGAGAGAGAGAGAGAGAGAGAGAGAGAGAGAGAGAGAGAGAGAGAGAGAGAGAGAGAGAGAGAGAGACAGAGGAGGAAGGGAAGCAGGAGAGAGATGGAGAAGAGGAAGGAAGAAAAGTGGTAGAGCAATGGGAAGAAGGAAAGTGGGG
Organism: Osmerus eperlanus; assembly: GCF_963692335.1. Taxonomy (NCBI): domain Eukaryota; kingdom Metazoa; phylum Chordata; class Actinopteri; order Osmeriformes; family Osmeridae; genus Osmerus; species Osmerus eperlanus. Next base: position 10,774,420 of record NC_085025.1, read on the forward strand.
GGGAGAGAGGGAAAGGGAGACAGAAAGAGAGAGAGATGGAGAGGAAAGGAGAGTCCTGTGTAGGGTGCCTTTGTTGTGGCTACAGCCGCAGTATCAGGACTGACATCAAAGCTGAGAGGATGGACAGAGCAGAGGTCTGGGAGCCATATGAAAGAACAGGAAAAGAGAGGAGAGGACACAGAGAATGGAAAGATGGCCAGACAGAAAGAGCGAGAGAGAGAGAGAGAGAGAAAGAGCGAGAGAGAGAGAGAGAGAGGACACAGACTTCAAAACAGGGGTGGTGGCGTGGGAGGAAGAGAGAGGGAGAGAAATAAAGAGAAAGAGGGCTGTGTGTGTTCATAGCATGTTTGTGTCGCCAATACGTGTCGGACGTCAAGGTAGTAGAGGAAATCATTTATTTGCGTGATCAGAAGACGTGTAACGCTACAACAATTCTGCTTTCTAAAAGGCGATTTACTTGTTTATTTGTTTAGCTTTGTTGATTTGTTTCTTCCGATCAAATTTCATAAAATGTGAACAGCTGGACACTTTTACCCCCTAGTATGACTTTTGGGCTAAATACATTAGTTATATAAGAGGATCTAAAGAATGGTCAACAATAACTGTGTGTGTGTGTGTGTGTGTGTGTGTGTGTGTGTGTGTGTGTGTGTGTGTGTGTGTGTGTGTGTGTGTGTGTGTGTGTGTGTGTGTGAGTGAGTGAGTGAGTGAGAGTGAGTGAGAGTGAGTGAGTCTGTGCTTGTGAATGTAAGAGGAATCAAGTTTGTGTTCGTGAGAGAGACAGACAAATATCAATACACAGACATTTGTGGAGAGATAGCAGAGACCCAGTCCATGGCCGGCTGCTGCCCCAAAGAGAAGCCCCCCTAGTGGGGATTAAACTCTGTTCATCTCCCCCTGGCTGGATCAAGCTCTGCTTAGCGGTGAGCCACCACCACTGCCAGTCTGCCAGCCTGCCTCTGGTCTCCACATGCTCAAGCACCGGCCTCACTGTGTGTGTGTGTGTGTGTGTGTGTGTGTGTGTGTGTGTGTGTGTGTGTGTGTGTGTGTGTGTGTGTGTGTGTGTGTGTGTGTGAGAGAGAGAGTGTGCTTCTCACAGTAATAAGAAAGGACAAGTTTCTCAGTTTGTGCGAGTGAGTTTTGTCATAAAGCCTCGCAAAGGGAGACCACTTTTTAGCCATCTCTCCCTACCTCTTGTTCCCTTTCTTACTCTCTCTCTCTCTACATGTGGAGGCACTGCTCTTAATCCCACTGCTCTCACAGGCTTACCACAGGGCTGCTTACGGCAAGGGCATCCTCTCTCCACACACAAGTACGCACACACACACCCACGCACTGGTCAGACTTATAGTTTCAATCAAAAGAAGAAAAAAACGAAAATCAACGGCTGCTTTGCTGTAAATTTGGAGTCCTTCTACGCCATCGCCGCTCAATCTTACCACGTCATGTTGAAATCAATGTCCGATCCGGGAGCCGATTAGACAGAGCTGCTTTGGGAGAACACAGCACAGGCAACGTCACATGGACACGAAGAGAGGGGATGGGAAGGCCACATGTCCCTGACAGGACATTTTAAGGATTGGACCATTGGGGAGGGTTGATTCCACGTCTATATGAGACTGCACTGGAAACACAATCTTGCCCACATGCAAATCCAGCCACCCCTCCCTCCCCCCTCCTCCTCTCCTACCACACACACAAACACACACACACCTACATCCCAATCTCTCACGACTTCCCGAAGGCGCCAATGGTCTTTTCAGAGGCCTGAAAGGAAGTCGGTACACTCCAAGAATCTGCAAACACATTCCCACAGAACATGTCCGATGGGCGGAGCTGGTCGGGTTCTAGAATGTGCCCCAGGTCCAACGAGAATGAATGGAGAAGGTCACAGTTCCAGAACAGAAAAAGAATGCTGGGAACAGAGAGAGAGGGAAAGAGAGAGGGAAAGAGAGAGAGGGAAAGAGAGAGAGGGAAAGAGAGAGAGGGAAAGGGGGAAAGAGAGAGGGAAAGAGAGGGAAAGAGGAAGTAACTTCCATGGACTAGGACGCCTATTCAGCAAATAGAGCCTGCGGGGCTCTCCAAGCAGGACTGTGTGTCTTATTACACAGACACTTACACCATACCTGACTGCAGCTAGGGGCAGAATATTAATCCACTGTATGTGCATTTGTTGACGGTTGCTTAGACTAGAGAGACAGGTGGCTAGGTTATACGCACACTAGGGTACAGACAGTGATACAACTAGCTTTCATTCACTGTGGCACTGCACCTGGACACAGGACTGACGATTCTAGAGTAAGATTCTAGGCATTCACACAACACAGACACGTGAAGCACACAGACGAATGTGCATGCTGGAGACGGACTCGAGCAGGCTCACACGCACTCCGTACGATGTGTGAGAGGCCAGACGGACGAGCAAAGACGCTCTCTTCTATAAATATCTGACAGGGATAAAGGGTGGAATGTGAGTGCTTTGTGTGTGTGTGTAAAACACTATGTGTGTCTGTGTTTGTGTGTGTGTGTGTTTGTATTTGAGCAGGTGCGTGTGCCTGAGGGTGAGACGGTCATCATCAGGAGGGCAGCTGGAAACACGCCTCCGTCTCAGACGCTTCTGTCTGGCGTGTGTGTGTGTGCGCGCGCGTGTGGTCCCATCGCAGCTATGTAGCAGAATGTGGTGGGCCTAACTAGCAGGCCTAAGATATGAAACAGGGAAGCCATAACTCTGTCTAAACTCCAATTAACCTTGCATACTGTTCGACCCACTTTCCATATTAAAATAACTCCATTATTCAAACCCCTCTATATTTGGCAGAGGGAAATATAATAATTAAAGGGACAGACACCCTTAAAATCAAACTTTGTCTCGATGCAACTACATTTTTCTAACACAAAAACACGATGACCATGCTGTGAAGTCAACTACGGAGTAGATTCTAAATCCCTAATCAAGCTCATTCTTCTTCTTCAGCTATGTAAGGTTTGTCTCGAGATCATGTGAAGGTTATGTTTGTGATGTCTGTGGGTCGGGTGTCAGGCAGAGGAACAGGTAGTGAGGTAGCCTTAAGGGGCAAACAAAGCGAACTAAACAAGACTTTGTTTAAACTCTTGACTCCTGGTATCAGATGTTTTCCTCCAGGAGACGAGGGGGCACTCCAAACTCTGACCCCTCCCTGGCAGTAAGGGTACACACACACACACACACACACACACACACACACTAGTCCACACCAACACGCACACATGCACAGGGAACACCCCCTCACCCACACAAATACAAAGAAAGAGGCTACACTGTGTTAGCAAACCCCATACATTTATATACGTCCACATTCTCAGTCACACACACACACACACACACACACTGTGCCCTTCCCTCAATGTCAATCCTCCAGCCGGCCAGGGGCCCCTCTCTCAGCTATTCTCCTGCCCCTGTTGAGTAACGTGATCCATTCTGAAGCTGAGATTATGTACCCCCACCCTCCACACACACACTCTATGGTATAGGGCTAGCGTGCTCTAGAGCAGCATAGCAGTAGGTAGCCTTTCCATGGCAGCCTCACAGGTCCAGGCAGACAGTGGGGTTTGTTTATGAAGGAAACAGGGAAACACAGAGAGAGAGAGACAGAGAGAGAGAGACAGAGACAGAGACAGAGACAGAGACAGAGAGAGAGAGAGAGAGAGAGAGAGAGAGAGAGAGAGAGAGAGAGAGAGAGAGAGAGAGAGAGAGAGAGAGAGAGAGAGAGAGAGAGAGAGAGAGAGAGAGAGAGAGAGAGAGCCAACAGGGTAAACACGAGGTAGATGGGGTTTTTTTAGTCAAGGTGTCTGCGTGTGCACATTTGTTTTGTAATGGCTCCTAAAGCAGTCCTTCTAAACATGCAAAGCTGCCTCCAGGGCAGGTGGTACCGCATTCCTGTCCTCCCTCTTTCCCCTCTCACCATTCTCTCGCCCGCTCTCACACCTTGTCTGTAACTGTCTGAAAACTGGAATAGACCAGCACAGGAACCCCGGAACTTGCCCTGGGATTCTAAACCACATTTGAGACTTGAGTGAGAGAGAAGCAATGGGAGGATTAGGGACACACCTCAATAGGCTTTTGAGACATTCTCTCTTGACAGCACATCTAAACACTGTAAGACAGGGCACATATGAACACTGTAAGACAGGGCACATCTGAACACTGTAAGACAGGGCACATCTGAACACTGTAAGACAGGGCACATCTGAACACTGTAAGACAGGGCACATCTGAACACTGTAAGACAGGGCACATCTGAACACTGTAAGAGGAAAGGTTTACCTTTGCCAGTTGTTTGTGATAAATGGTCAATACCTTTGTGTGTGGGTGCATGTGAATGTGCTTTTGAGATCCTGTGGAGAATCGGGTGATAATGGTTTGGGTACATGGCGTATCTAGTGACACATAGCAGTGTATAGCCTATATTCTGTATGGTATTATTATACTGGTATTTTCTTACTTACTTAACAAGTAAGCAGAGTATCTGGTATCCAAAAGCTATGTGACCCATAAAGAAGCTATCTGATATCAAAGGGTTCTAAGCAGATTTCTGGATAGGCAAGATGATGAGTGACACACGGGACTGGCAGGATAGGGGTAGGACTGCTTACCTAGGGAGCTCAACCCCTAACTGTCTGGAGCTTACAGTATAACCCCCTCTCTTCCCCTCTGTCACACACAAACAGCTCTGGAAGCTGTCTGCATAACCTATCATTCAACATTACTCAGTGAGCTGCAGGATGTGTGTGTGTGTGCCTGTGAATTATATTAAGTAACTAATGAAGACATAAATAGGCCTAAAGAAGAAGCAGTTTGTCAGGGCGTAGCCTCATGATCATCCCTTAACAGGCACCACGAAACGTTGAACAAGGTGAGCGGGCTGGTCAGAGGATCCATTAAATAACTAATACTATGAGCAAACTTCAAATGGTCAATCCAGCCTTTGTCAGCTTATCTTTTGAGGTCGACGTATCCATTTACCTATTTCTAGAACGTAAAAGAGCCACTTTAACTCAATCAATGTAGTAAGATAACAACTTACACTAATCAGCCAGTGACATTGAATTTCCAAACCTATTTCACTATAACAAAGAGGCCTAAAATTACATCTCCACGTGGGTGACAGAATCTGACTTCAAAGCCTACATCATCAACGTTTTAGTCAACATGATCTGGTTACATTAGTGAATTCAGCAGTCCTAGCTAAAGCTTCTTCACAACAACATTGTTGATTTCTCCCTCTTCATCTTAGAAGTGACAGACTTTACAGAGACGCATGTCCTCAAAGTCCAAATGTTGCTTTGAAGCCGTCGCCACAGGCGCCCCATGCTTGCGCAGATGGTCAGTGCGTTGCAGGGAATCCATCACTTTTGACGGGAATCACGTCCGTAGAAAAACGTTAAGTCCATCTCCTATAGGCAACCATGTGTTGACGCAACAGTGTCACGCCCTCTCTCTGTTTTCATTTTGACATCATCTGTCACAATCACTTTTAATTGTTCATGAGAATTTGTGTTTTAGCCCTTAATTAGTTATATTTTATTAGGCTACATTAAATCATCATACACTGTAACAAAAGTAATAGGACAAATATGATCAATGGGTCAATTAGTAAGCTACTTGAGTAGGCCTAGTTCCATACACAATCGTAGGATATTTACATCTTAAATGCTTATTCCATTCCATTAATTAATGCACTTATTGGTTTGGGGCTGCTATTAGACAGCCAACAATGTTGCTTTGTGCAGCCAGAAAGTATCCAAACAACGACATTGTTTGTTGATAGTTTACTAACATTGTTGTTTTGATTGTACTTACGGATTTTGATTTTCTTGTGGTCGAACTTGCAGACTGTATTCTGTAAAGTTTCCAGGCGTTGTTGAATCCTGCAGGACCTTTGAAACACCATTCCAGCTTCCATTTCAATCCCAAGGAATATGTCGCTTGCATTTCTCGATAGGTCGGAAAGTTGATGAATTATATTAATCATTGTATGACAGCAAACGTCATCCAAAGACGAAAAAAGAACATTTTTCTTAAGTTTGCGCCCATCCAGCACGACGTAGCCCACATCTTCACCGGGTGTCCCATCCCTTCGGGGCAACCTACTCACGCGCCGCGGCTCCACGGTTCTTTGGTGGAAAGGCATTTTTAACGATATCCAGCGAGGTTGTAACGCAAAACGGCTATTCGTACCTTTATAGCCTACATTAAAATCCAACAAACAGTTTTGACCTTGTTTTTGTTTGGGAACCTACATGATCTTTATATCCCGCCATATTTTTCAAAGGATGCGATTTCAGATGTAGGCTACTCGAGTCGTTGCTCCAAAGTCTATTCATATTCAACTACACCAGCAGAAAAACACCGCTCGCCCAGAAGAAAAAGTAGAAAAGTAGATATAAAACATGGAGGGGAACCACCTGTAGCAACTGGAACTGGATTCCGACAGACCGTCCTTGGGATGTGGAGAAAAAGTTTACCTGACTCTCGCTTGAATGGAGCTGCGGCTCAATGGAAAATCAGGACTGGATTTGGCTACCCATAAAGAATTTGCACTGAGCAAATGGCCACCAGTCTACTCTTACCGTTGATGTAGACTATAGGCCTACTGCTTATTTGTTCTTGTGTTGAAACTTCTGTAAATATGTTGTTCTATATTCTGGTGGCTGTAGCTACACAAACTGCCGCTCTAAGAACATACGTTATATGATCCTCTTGCAAAGTTAAAGGTAGATTTATCGATGTAGTGTAGAAGATAGACACTAGCATTCCTGAAATTATTTAAACACTTGAACCACTCGTTAAACTGCACATTTAGGCTGTTGGCAACATTCCTGCATGTGTTTCCTGGCAAACTACACTCAAACTCGCACAGAAATCCCACGGCTAAACGATCAATAGTAGATTCTGACAGTTTGTGTGTGCATGGACCAAATAACTGAGCACAATAGCAATGTCCAATTGACAAAGTTGGGTCATTCCTGACACTATTCTGATCAGGAATTTTATTCCACTGAATTCCCTAAAACGTAGTATTTATGCCCCCTAGTGGTGACATGGTGACATTATTTATAAAAAATAATATTTAAAAAAACTCAAGGACTGCTCTGACAAAACAAATCACAGCACCGTATTTGCCACAACAGTTCTAGAAATTCTTATATGAAATCATGAAAAAAAAATATGTAAAACGTTTGGGAGGATAAATCTGTCAGCGTTGCCCTGTTCCTCATGACTACAGAGATAACAGGGAACGGGTGGTTGACAGGATGGCTGGTTCTGTTTTTCTTTTCATGAGTCATTTCCCTTTGGTAGTGTTCCAGTTGGTTGTGCTGAGAAAGATAACAAACCTGGTGAATCCTTTGACCACAAAATACCACAGAGATCTGTTAAACAGTCACACAACATTGCACTGGAACCATACAGATTGCAGATGTTTTTGATTAATAGTGATGGATTCACTCACCAGACTTTTATCCAAAGCCACGTAAAAAAGGGCTTTGAACCTGCAACCTCTAGATCCTCAAATACTCGTCACTGAGCTATACCCATCCCAACTGTTTAGAGCAGCTCTAAGTGTTTTGAACATCCATTTTTAAATCCTTTCTGTGGCTGTGCTTGATCATAATATACACAAGTATAAATATGAACCAAGTGTACGAGGGTACACTTCTGCAAGATAGGTACAGAACACGGGAAACATAAATGGGAATTAAATGAGCCACTCACAGATAGTTGAACATAGGTTTAATCAAGATTAAATATATGCCCAAGAAATCCTCAAACCCATATAGATCAAAATGAGTTAAAGCAATACAAAAAGATGAGCTTCTCTGTCATGTCATAGTCAATCGGTTTGAGCATTCTTCATTTCAAACGTTCCGCTTTGGGGTAAAATGTACATTATATTCTCATTCATTATAGTTTACAGTGCATCAATGCTCAACCTATGGTCATCTTCAAAGTTTACTACCCACACATAAACCCATTTATATAATTATTTACAAACAAGGCTTAAACAATCTCAATCAATCCTTTACCATTTGGTGACTCAGAAGTAAATAAACAATACACATTGAGGGAGCTCGGTTCTGGATACTTGTCTCCGAGCCTTGATTTCACCATGGAAAGTGGCATTCTGGGACATTTACAAAACCTAAACCGAATTCCTATCCTGACACAAAAGATTCCACCGTCAGACAAGTCCAGCAGAGGGCGCTAGTGCATGGACTGGAATCAGCCCGGGGTCTAACTGAGTATTGGCTCCTGCCTGATTTCACCATACGCCAATTATGAACACCTTCAAATCATGGTAAATGAGTTAGTGGGAAGTCTCGCATTCTGAAACCCAATCAGGGATAGGGAATTGGAACGTCTTTCTGAACAGGGTTCCAATTCCAAAAACAACTTCTTCTCCAACCATTAGTCTCTCAGGAGGTGAAGCACATGTCACAGTGACTCCAACACCCCCTGGTGGGTCACTCTGACTGATACACAAAGCATGCAGATGACGTGGTTGTGAGCAATCTGGACAACACAACGCATGGCAAAGAAACAAACAACTAGAGAGTAACAACTTCAAAAACATCTTTTAAAAGAGGTCCAAAACATGGTTAATAACTGATAGCTTGACCAATGACACGAGACCTAGATCATCTCTGGGTTAGTGATACAACTTAGTCATGTTATATTTGAGATGACCATCTGAATCCATCCACTGAAAATGAAGAGATAGATCCAGGATTCCAGCAAATACTAGTTGTTTCACTGTGGGAGTACTGACAGATAATGTAACAGTGACACGACCAATGGAAAAGGCATGACATCATCTTGTTAGCTGTCAGTTAGGGGTCCGAAATCAGGTTGACCACTCCACAACCTTCAGAGTGGTTGTGGAGAGCCCACGGTCCTAAGACCACACAGCGGATGTGTTCCAATACCACGACCGGACTCCTTACCTCGTCTCCTCCATGGTCGTTTAAAAGGTGTGAGGTTGATTAGCAGTAGACACAAAGGAAAGGTAACATGGAAAAGGTAACATTTACAAGTATTGGAAAACATCCTTGTGGACTCTTACAACACAGGGGTTCCTGTCTGGAGATGAAGTACACCGATAGAGCAACGTGCGGACACAACAACAAAAAAATGATACCTATTCTACACGAGAGGGATGATAATAAATATTTATTAAATGCTTTTGAACAACCTCGCGCGTTCTGCGTTCTTTAGAGATGCCCGACTTTTAGAAGGCCTTCGCCGTACGAGTCAGACAACTCCCCACCCTTCCCACCGCCAGTCCCAAACACTAAGCCCAACCAGAACCCAACCCAACCGCTGAACGACTGGCCCTGAACGACTCTAGCACACTGCATATCAGAGAGGATTTTCTAGCAGGAACAGCTTTAACGTATTGTAACTGAGGTGACATTTGAACTGCTAACAACTGTCCAATCCTGGTCTCAGATCTCAAATGTACTACATATAGAGGCTAGCGGCAAGTTTGGGACTGGGCCGAACTCTATTCCACTGTTGTGTTGCCACTGGCGATGTGACTGGGTGCAGAGACTCGATCCGATTTCTGATCCCATTTCGAAGTGTGTGACCTCCTGGGGGCCTAAGAGGGGCTGTTCTCTAGACCAAAGGCATAGGTGCTGTAGTATGCCTGCTTATCTCTGGCTGGACTTTGGCTCACATTAACCCCTTCAATGTGCTGGCCACATTCGTATTCACGCTAATCAGCTTCACTCAGACAGAAGGGGGGGGGGGGGGGGGGGTTGCAGGACAGTGGGGGGAGAGGGGGTGAAACACAAGAAAGACCCGAGTCTTAGAATAGTCCTAGACTCTGAGAAAAGGAGCGAGCGAATACACTGAAGGAATAACTCTCCCCCTGGACTCCCACATGTATTCACACACACACACACAAAGAAACACGCACGCACACAAAACCACAAACCCACAGTCCCGTCTTCTAACTAAGGCTCCGGGTGCGTCTCTCCGTCCCCCTCCGGCGGTGTTGTCCAGAACACTTCCTGTGGCATCCTCCCTCCTCCTCTCCCCTCTCTGCCTCCCACTTTCAAACACACACACACCGTTTACTCACACAGACCACCCCCTCTCCCACACACGCACGCGCCACATCTCTCAGTCTGTCCCCAGGTTTATCTGGTGTAGTAGACTCTGTAGTAGACGCTCTTCGAGCGCCACAGAGAGTAGGAGTTGTCGAACTTGAGCAGGTAGACTCCGCGGCCCGGGTACTGGTGGCTGCCGGCGTACACTTCCTCGTGGCAATCCCGCCGGTACACCGGCACGATCTCGTCCACCTGGGGCTTGCCCGCCTCCTTCTTGGCCTTCTCCTCCTCGCTGGGGGGGTCGCCTGTGGGGGGGTCGGAAGCAGCAGAAGGCGTTTCGGGTTTACGTTTATGTTCGGTGCTTACGACGCTCCTACAGCGCCTTCCTTTAGGGGGAAAGCGCATGGGGAAACGAGGCCAACTTACATTTACATTTAGTCATTTAGCAGACGCTCTTATCCAGAGCGACTTACAGTAAGGACAGGGACATTCTCGAGGCAAGTAGGGTGAAGTGAATCGAGGGAATCGAACCGGCAACCTTCTGATTACTAGCCTGATTCCCTAACCGCTCAGCCACCCTACTCCCTTGACTTGCGAGAGCGCGCTTACCGTCCTCGTCCTCGTCCTCGTCGCTGGACTCGCTGACGTGCACGCTGACCGAGGCGCTGGCCGCGTCCGTCCACTCGAAGAAGACGCCGAAGCCGATGTCGTAGTGGTCGGTGGCGAACTCCCAGAAGAGGTAGGAGCCCTCCTCGTGCGTGGGCACGCGCACCGTCACCACCTCGCCCCGGCCCACCGTGATCACGCTGTCCACGTCCTGGCGGATCTTCTCCTTGAAGTCCTTGATCTGCGGGCGCGTCCACATGGAGGGCGCCGCGATGACGGGCGGGGAGTCGGGGCCCGCTGGAGGGAGGGCGGGAGGAGAGGAGAAAGAGGGGGGGGGGGGAGGGAGGGCAAACAATTGAGGGAGGGGGGGGACACAAAAAGAGACAGTGGGAGGGGTTAGATGATTTTAAAAGTTTGAAGAGGTTTTTTTTTACATCGTGCTTCCACATCTCGTGTCTGCATGTGATACTGGTAGACACTAGACAGTCTCATAAAGAAAGACGCTATTACTTATGAATGAGACTAGCTACACGGCTCCATTCCAAATCTGCACCCTTCAAATTCCTGCATGTGCAGCATGGATAATGGTGACTCCTCGTAGACAGTTAGAGCTGGGGGAGAGATCACTTTCACCTACTTATAACCTCTCCTTCCATCGACAAGACCACAAGGGGATAAGTCTAGAGTTTCTGGCTCGGAACAAAGCCCTCTTGTGTGCGTGTGTGTGTGTGCGCGCGTGTGTGTTCTACCTGTACTGATCGGCCCATTCTCCGTGACCTCGTCAGCGGGCTCAGGCTCGGGCTCCATCTCCATGCTCTCCGAGTGCGAGTCTGACTGGCCGTTGAGCGTGGGGGCCTCCTCTCCAGCAGGGGGCGCTGCCACAGCGGGGGCCGCCACAGCAGCAGCAACAGCAGCAGCAGCAGGCGGCTCCCCACCGGCCTCCAGGGTGGCCTGGGCCACCGCATCTTCCTGCTGCTTCTGGAACGCCGCCTGCCGGGGTGGGGGGGGGGGGGGGGGGGGGGGTGATTAGTGGCTGTATGGGGCAGTGAGTTGTTTTGAGTATGTTTGTTGCTTGTACAGTGTGTGTGTGTGTGTGTGTGCGCGTGTGTACCTGCTGCTGGGCTAGTTGGACCTGGTAGAGCTGCTGCATGTACTGCTGGTAGTGTTGCTCCTGCAGCTGTCTGATGAGGCCCAGCTGCTGCTCGGAGCTGTCGGGGTACTGCTGGGCAGCGTACTGCTGGAACTGCACCGCCGTCTGGGCGTTCAGCGCCGCCATGATCTGCTGTCTGGGGGGTGGGGGGGGCAGGGAGGACATCCATGAAGAAATCGACGAACGCTCATCAATAATACATCGAAAAAATACAAAGTGCCGTTAAAGGGAGAATTCCAAACGCCGAGAGGTGCAGGTGTGGAGAGATGAGCACGGATGATCCCTGGCACACACACACGCGCGCGCGCACACACACTTACTTCTGTTGCTCCACCCGTAGCCTCTCCTCCTCTGCCTGCCTCCGCTCCTCCTCCGCCCTTTTCAGTTTCTCCTCCTCCTCCCGCCTCTGCGTCTCCTCCTCCTGCCGCCGGCGCTCCCTCTCCTCCTCCTCCCTGCGCTGACGCTCCTCCTCCTCCCTCCTGAGGCGGGGAGAAAGACCGTCGCAACAGACACGCGCTCATGAGATGGCAGTACAATGACGACTGGACTCACACACACACACACACACGGTCAAGTTCGAGTTTCACCTATGGCCGCCATCTCTGTACATGTATACTGTTATATACTTGTATACATGTATACTGTTATATACTTGTATACATGTATACAGGGTGCATTTAGGAAGCACAGGAAACGGTGCCGGCTATTTAGATTGGCTCGCATCGCCAGATATCTTTCGCACCCCAAAGTAGCATTGACTGGACAGCTTCATTCGAAATCGGGGTACGGCGTCTAATAACAACGTGTCGATTGCGCAGATTTGAGCGGATTTGTCCAAAGCGTCGCACAGGGGGGAGATCTGAACCTGCGACCTCCAGATGTGCAGTGGGACACTCTGCCCCTGAGCTGCTGGACCTCACCGTTTCCTCTCCTGCTCCTCCTTCTCGATCTGGTGGGACGTGACGTAGGGGGCAAACAGGTTGCAGCACTTATTTAACAGCTTGACAAACTCCACCATGGCCTCCTCCTTCTCCATGTTCCCTAAGGTGGCCCACTCTTTCCTGGGGGGAAAGGAGAAGAAATAGACGGTACCAAAAAAAAGAGATGGCGGGGGAGTGAGTGGTGAGTTTTCAGAGTAGACTTAGGATGTGGTTAAAAGAACATCTGCTGACTTTCTGAACTCTCCAACCCTTCAGCCGGAACAGGGACTGGAAATGTGAGCGCGAGTTGCTGACTTGCTTAAAGTACTGATAGTATGGTGAGGATAGGAAAAGATCTGCTCCTTGCATTTCCTGCAGTGTTCCTAAACCACAGCACAGCACATTGGCTGAAGCCTACACCAGAGATCAAAGATCACACACACACACACACAGAGACACACACACACACAGCCAAGCCCTCCTCCACTCCTTCACTCCCTCCCTCGTCGAAAGTGCCTGTTTACCTGCGGTCGTTGCCCAGAACATCAAAGAAGCCAACTTCAGGGGAGGCTTCAGGGTTGTAGGGCCCCAGCAACACCTGCTTGTGCAGCGCCACCAAGCGTAGCTTCTCCTCGTAGGTGGGGTGGAAGGCCTTGCCATCTTTGTCTGAGGAGAACCACACAGCAGAGCTCTAAACTCAACACCCATTTAGTGGAGACCTCGTTGTTGCAGTGTCCACATTAACTGATATTCATTGTTTTCCCTAGACAAACCCTGAAATGCAGTTCATGAGTTATAGCTAGTTAGTTCCTACAGGAAGACTACTTATGGGGGCTAACTGACATTATGACACTGAGTTACCATAGCTAGTGAATTGATGTCAGAAACAATCAACATTGGGTTTGATTTGCCTCGGGCCTCTACCAAAACAGGTCAAATAACAAGTTAGAATATATGTTTATATGGGAAATACCCTTAGGGTCAAACTTGTGGGAGTAACTTAATGGGTGAACCCGCATTTAGAACCGGTTTGCACATTTTCTGAAGTGATCAGCATTTTACCACACCATAAACAATGAGGCAAATTAAGGAAATGACCACCATAGGCCCAGTTCTTGTACTGCTCCTTTCCAATCCAACATGACACTGAGATGTTTGTTTTGTGAACACACAACATGGATGGATTGCTCCTTAGCTGTGGCTTCTTCCTACTCATCAAACTAAAGAATGACATGCTTGCGTCATTCTTTTTAGAGTACACAATATTGGCCCTCTCACTTTATGTAGGTGACTTAGCAGTTACCTTTCTCCTATCTCTGTCCTGTAAGGCCAATGCTCGATTAGTAGTAGTGATACACAGCCATAGATAGTATAAGCTCACTTACACCCGGACATTAACAGACATGCAGGGAATGTGAACTGAGACGTTTCTGAAACATGAGCATCACAGGCTCAGACCCCTTTTCCAGTTTATTCCATTGGCTGTGAAATATACAGTATGCACATTGGATCACTTAGAAGGAAACAGAGGCAATTGCACTTTCCCGTTGATTGGAGCACTTAACACGTGGGAAAGCTACAGATTAACAGGCTTTCAGACCTCAATTACACAGTAAAGCATCCATAAACGTTCATGTCTGTAGCCTAGGGTTAATCAAGAACTAGCTTCGAAAAACTACCCTACACACACGGTTAATGCTTGAAAACCTAATGAATGGTACAGGCAATCATTTTGTGTTGCTGTCCGATGTGTGTGATCGTGTGTCGTGTCTGTTTATAATGGCGTTGGGACAAGTATGTGTACGGAGCGAGGTTGTAAAGTAACACTCCCTCCATGGCAGGGCCATGACTGACAGATGGGTGTGCGTGTCTTCTACCAACCTACCAAACAAGCTTCTGGGTCACCATAAAGTCGGTTACTACGTGGCCACTTTGATTAAGGCTGCAAGTTAATGTCTCCTACACTTACCTACATCATATAAGCTTGTCGAAGCTTTAAGGATAAGTTAAAATAAGATTTCATCAACTTAATCTCTAATAGGCAGCTGACCAGCTAGCTAGACAGAATTTCGATTCAGAAGCGAATTTAATTAGCGCTACTAGCCTACGTATGCTCGTCTAGCTATCTTGGTTAGCATGTTATGTGGATGTATGGCACCATAGTAAGTGGATGGAATTAATCAAACTCGATTGGTACTTGGTTGTTGCACCTAATGGTATACTAGAGCTAGGTAGCAGCTACTGTAACGTTATTATAGGAATTTATTTGGGTAGCAAGGAATACTATTGTGGCTAACTAGCCTAGCCTAACATCCCATGTATGCAATCAGATCCGACTGCTAGCTACCTAGCATGCAAACGTTTACTGGCCAACAAGGCTACTAGGTATTACGTTAGTCCTGGATGAAAACACGATTGCCATTTCAATATGCCTTATTTAGTCCCCGAATTGTAATACACAGTAGCTACAGCCTATACCTTTGAAGAATTTCAGCGCTAGTCCGTAAAGCTCCAGCAAAGGAAAGCCCCATTTCCTCTCTATCGTGGATTTGGCAGTCTCGCCCTCCTCTCCATCCTCGCCTTCGGTGGCTGTCTGCTCCTCGGTCCTCTGCTCTGCCAACTCTGGGTCAGGTTCCGTGACCTGTTCTTGCTCACCCTCGGGGTCGGGACTAAGGGTGAGGCCGTCGATTGAGACCTCGAGCCGGCTAGAACTGCCATTGTTGAGGTCGCCGCTCTGAACCTCTGTCGCCATCATGCAGAATGTCAGCTGAAGCGGCCACGTACTTACTTCCGTTTTCGTTTGGCGGATGTTCTCGTAGATCGAGACGTAAAATAATGACGTAGAAACATCGCGTAACTAAGCAACATGACACATGTATAATTATTTATATTATTTGTATTATTAATTTGGATTTCTTTTTACAAATGCAAGAATAACATTGATCTTTTTGCCAGAAGTTTTTATTTGTTTTCAACAAAATATACATCCAGTGTACACACAAAGGGGGTGTGGTTGGTGGGGGGTAGAGATTACATGCATTTCATAAACTAGACTGGTTTTAAAACAGCAACACATTTAGACCAACGCAATAGAGCGAACGCGGATTGTTGGCATATCTTCGCAAATCTCTCTCGTCGGGGCCATTTCCCAGTCTGTCTCAATAGATAGCCTAGTGGCCACTCTCAAGGTGTGAAATGTCCAGTCTCGGCATGGCTGAGAGCTCCTGAGACTCATTGCCTACCTTGTCTTTGTGCCGCGATGTTTAACTGCCATGAATGTGTTTGATGTTGAATGTGGGCTTTGCGAACCACAAAGTCTGTGAGTTAATCACAACTGAACTTTCTCCTGCCTTTAATTAAATTAATTAATTGGTAGCCTACGGGTTAGGCCTAGTGTCAAAGTCAGTACTGCAACGACCCAAGCAAGAATAGGCCTACAATTTTTTGGGTTGTGATAAAATACTACAACAAAATACTAAGCGGCTCATGTTTTTATAACAGGGTTTACCATATTTGCCTAGCCCACAGTATGTTATTTTAAAGGGACTTAATACGCTACTGCGTATTAGCTGAGGTCTTGAGTCAAAGAGAATGGACTGACAAATGTAGGCTAGAACCAACAAAACCAGCCTATAGCCTAGCCTGCTAGACAATTTCAAAAGATCATCTCGATTCCTTTCAATAACCACATGTATTTATAGACTATAGCTCAGAAAATAATCCTGTCTGCATAGTTTTCACAAGTCTACATTTTGGTAGCCTATAAATATGCTTAAACCTAATCTAGGGTAGCCTATAGGCTATACAATTTTACAATATAAATGTATGAAGTTCTCCCAAAATGTAAATTAGGCTACATTTAGGATAGATTTGGAATCAGGTTCAAATAACCCACATTGTATGAGATTAGAGACTGTAGACTAACGTGTGCAGCAGACCAATGGCCTATTCAATTGACCCCCCACAGCTCAGTGGGGACTGGAGAGGAAGCCCGTTCGATGTCAACTTCTGAGCATCTTTGAACTGGATTTGTGTATTGAGGTATGCGATCAACTTTCTTCGTGATGAGAAGGGAATGATTCATCATTTCTATTCATCAGACCGACGTTCAAAAACAAATTGTTTCTATGTCAGATGTATATCAAGGTTAGTATAAGCCTAAAATAAAAATCAATTGTTAAAAAATGCCTCTGAAGCCCATACCAAATGAATAGTCTAAAAAGGCAATGACAAAATGCAACTTAAACTTTCTCGAGATCCAGTGGATGAGCTTCTGACCGTCTCTTTCTTGGTACACTAATGTTCCAGGAACTACATCCCTTAAAGCGGATAATTGTTTTCTCATGAAATGTGTATTGAACGTGCATATTCCATTAAAACGACTTTAGCTCACGCCGTCATTCAGGGTGTCACTTATTCACACGTTTAGCTCGCCACTGGACGCGTCTGATGTCGTGTGTAAAGCTGTTTCAGTGCCAGCCGTTTCTAATGGCCCGCACGTTAACACGTCCCTTTGATCACAAGATGACCGTGATGAATATAAGACCAGCAACAAGTCGTTGAGGCCATTTAGAGTCTGGGAATAAGATGAGCAACATGTCTTCGGTCCATGGAAAACTGCGGGTCGGAGACTTCAGTCAGTTCCAGATGTATCATGAGGGACATCTGGATAGAAGCAGCGTGACGCATTCAGGTGTGTGAGTAGCCTAGGCCCTGGGGCAGTAAATGGAGGCTTATTTTTTTATAGCATATCACAAAGTATTTTAATATTGTGTTCATACTCATGCAATTCTGTGTTTATTTCATACAGATTACGGTGCCAGTGGCATGGTAAACTTCAACTGTAGGCCTGCAAACTCTACTGGGCCAAGAGCGGACAGTATGGCTTTGCTGACCCATCGGAGAAAGAGAACCAACTTCACACAACCGCAGATTGAGGTGCTTGAGAAGGTTTATTCGGACACCCAATACCCTGACATCTACCTTCGCGAGAGACTGGAAACCCTTACTGGGCTTCCGGAGTCCAGGATTCAGGTCGGCTATACTAGACGTTACTTTCTATTGAAATTAAATGTGGCTACAGTAGGTCTGGGAAAAAAAACAGGATACAACCAGAATATAACTAGCCGTTTGTTTTTTAGGTATGGTTCCAGAACCGGCGCGCAAAGTCCCGTCGCCAAGTTGGAACAAGTGTAAAGTTCAGTGGCGCCGTTTCCAAGGCTCCATCGGCGCTTCAGAATAGAATGCCCCAACAAGAGATGCAGAGATTGCCTAACTTCTCACAGGGGGACAACTTCCGACATCCACTCCATATCGGGACCGAGGAGGCTCACACTGCTACCCTTCCGGCGAAAACGGGAAGCTACGAACACATCACAATCCCATCTGTCTACGACGCAGCCATTGAAGGAAACAGGTGTAGGCCTATGGTCGATCAACAGGACGAGCTTGGTCTGACAGGCCCATGCACTAATGTTCATTCTTATCTCAAAGAAAAAGGACAGTATCTCACTGCTCTAAATAGCAGCGTGGGCCCAAAACATGTTCTAGTTGAGTATGACAACTTCCCACCGAACAAGACCATTGGGCCCGAGATGAAGGTGGTAATCCCCCCTATTCCATCACAGAACAACTTCAACAGGTCTTCGCCAATTCATGCTGCTTGTCAGGTCCAGCAGCTTCAGGTCAAGACAAGGCCTAACTTCGATCAGTTCTCTCCAGACCGTGCGAACATTGCGCAAGAATTCTCTGATTCGGATTCCGATTGGGAAAACAGCACTATGGCCGGCTTTGGAGACTTTATTTGAATATTTTGTAAATGTTTGCCAATTTAGTTAGTTTTTTTACTCAAACGTTTATGCCTTCAAAATGTATGCACGTTTACTAAAAAGAGACATGTATTTATTATAAAACGTTAATGTCCTATACCAATCATGCTAAATAAAATATGGAATATGTAATGTAACCTGTTCCCAAGTGTTCAACAGTTCCAAAATACAGGATAGGCCAAGAGGAGAAAATAGCCATTTGCTTTGCTGTGTTTAATATAAAAAAACAGCAACAGTATTTACAAATGCCACACGACATTCCCATATACAGCTTTACAAAACCAATGGTGAAAAGGAGATTCTCAGAACAGATATTTTCATTGTTTTAGTTAATTTAGCACTCAAATTTAGGTTACACCAGTGATGTAGGTCTCAGTGAGGTTGCAGCAACAGCAATGTCCAATTAAAAATGATAAATCCATTTTACTCAGTGGTGTCAGAAAAGAAACCAACAATTCTTATTTAGAAAAATACCAAAATCTATTCAGTGCACACAAAAAATACAAAAGCCATTTCTGAATACATTGCAGAAATGTGGACGATAAATCCTAGTAATCATAAAGGTATTGTACAAATATCTACAATAAACTATTTTACAAAAACATATTTTGCTTCACCTGTGCCTTCTACCAGTGGAGTAAAGCAACACAAAACATGGACTCACAGGGAAACTTTAAAATGGTCAAATATAACAATTCCTACCCCCTCTCAAAAATAAATAAATATGGATTACAGAAACTGCTCAAAGTACTGTATGGCACATGAAATGAGAGAATATATTATACAACTGGAATTTGCTCTGTAAATACGTGACCCTAAGCCACCTAACAGAGTGATCAGTTTCTTTAGAGACATGAAGTGGAAAAACTCTTTCCAAACTACAATAAAAACAAGCTGGACTTCAAAGAAATAAGATATTCTCCCACAATTTCTTCATCACACAAACATTTGGGCACGTGAAAACGGGAGCATTTCATTTGGAAGTCCAATTCAGGGGGCATCTTAAGTCAATGAACATATCTTTGTTTGCTTCAGTCAGTTAAGATGGGGCATGAAAGCTCCATCCCTGGGTCTTGGGAGCAGACCCGTGTTCTGAGGGGAGCAGTGTGCCTGCGTGTGCTGAGGGGAGCTCAGACCGTGTTGGTATTGTTGGCAGCAAAAGCATGCAGGTTTCCCAGCTGACTCAGGCCACTCTGGATGTGGGCCACGTGGATCTCCACGTTGTTCTGGAAGCAACTGGAAAAAAGGACAGGCAAGCACGCACACCCAAACTTAGTACACTCCCTCATGGATACAGTTACACCGCCCTTATGAAACCATTTCTGGCCTCTCCTTAGAGAAGGAGACATTGACAAAGAGAAATGTCTTTAGGCTGGGGGGCAAACAAACCTGAGGTTGGATGGGTCTATCGAACTCTTGATGTCATTCAGAGAGTCTGTCAGGGATTTGAACTCAAATGAATTCAGGTCGCCTCCTTCAGCTAAACACTGGAATGTAAGTAAACAAACTGGCAGTTAGACCAACAATATCCCATTCCGAAACATCAGTATGTATGCGTGTGTAAACTATTTACCAACATTAAGCAAGGTTTGAAATGAAGTTTCTTGAGTCCCACTGAGAGTGTGTGATAAAAGTGAAGACTGCATCTCAAAGCATTTGTCCTGCGAGGCCCGGAAAGTCCCCAAACCTTAATCTGCAGCAGGAGGGCGGTGAGGCCGGAGATGAGGTGGGTGAGGTTGGGGTTGGACACGCACTGCTGCTCGTCCCGTAGAGAGTTGGTCTGCTGCACCATCTCCTGGGCCTCCTCCTCACAGCGCCGCCGGAGCTCGGTGGGACGGTCAGCGGGTGCCATGCCCTGGTCTGGAGCCAGCTGGACACACGGACACACACAGTCAACACAGAGCAGTTACCAGAGATGAGTTGTGACACGGAAACTGTGGAACAACAGAAACAGAGAAAGAAACAAGAGAGAGAGAAACCGAGAGACAGAAGAGGAAACCGGAGAGAGATTCCAAACAGGAAGTGTGTTGAGGCCGGGGCGGCGTCCCCTCACCTCGCAGCAGAACTGCTGCACCTGGTGCAGAACCTTGTTCAGGTCCTTGTTGAGCCGCTCCAGCTCCAGCACCGTGGTGGCGTAGCGCTTCTGGAAGTCCAGGCCGATGGGCATGGAGTAGGACTTCTGCACACACAGCTCAGTTACATACCAACGCAAGGGCAAATACAAGAAGGGGCCACCTAGATTGGCAGTAATGTGCTCAAGTTCAGCTAAACTCGACACAGCGCTCGACACTGCACTAAGCAATATTTGACAAAAGGTGACAAGTTCAGTGATAAATAAATGACTAAAAATACAGAATATGCCAAGAGCGCACCATTTTCTCAGCCTCCGTGTTCATGTCCTTCAAGTGCTTGATGTGTTCCTTCTTGATCATGAGGATCTTGGAGAGCCTCGTCTGGGAAGAGATGGAAGAGTGCGTTTTAATGCGAGTCACTGCCCACACGCTTCTCAAAACAGAAATGACTAAACGACATTCATAGAAACTTCCAGAAAACGGTAGAGGGTGTTCCCAGAGGAGGGGATATGAGACGCACCACTTGGACCAGGAACTTGACGGGGAACCCCCCCAGGGTGTCTCCTTCAGTCCCGGCGAGTTTGCTCTTCCATGGTGACTGGCTGATGAGAGGGTCGTTGTCCTGTCCGGGGAGGAAAAAGAGGCGTCAGATTTGGCCATTCTTAGACTTGTTTAAGTGACAGAGCTAATGGAGTAGAAAGCAAAGAGAATCAATGCTGTCACTCTTGACAAATGTAAACATTTACACTCGAGTTACTACTACTTGAGAACACCAACAAAATTCAATTTAGAAGCAGATTAAATAAAACATAATTTCCCGTTGTTCAGATGGGTTTAACCACAGCCGTGCATACTGGTCTTTGTAGTTCTAATCCCCCCAGCATTAACAACATTTGAAATGCAACCTCCCACCGTTACCATGAGGACAGGAGTTGTGGAGGAGGGATAGGGCCCTCTGGGCGGAGTCAGGAAGTTCTGGAAGCGCGAGGGCCGCTGTTTCTGAGCGAAGGCCGAGATGGGCATCGTCTCATTGGGCTCATTGCTCTGCCAAGGGAACAACACAAACAATCTAGCTTCAATACCTCTGTTGACATATCGCTCAGCTGTCCTCAAAGACACACAGTGTGTGTGTGCGTTATACTGTACCGTGGGTTTACAAAACACACATACACATCTCTACCCCTACACATTCAATTTGTTTTGCCTGGCAATTGTTAGACTGAATCATGTGTGCATTAGAAACACTAACCCATTATTCACTTATGCCTCCCTCCCTCGGCGCCTCCCCCAATACTTCACAATGTATTGCACCTGGCCACACCATAGGTGAAAGCCCTATGAGGAGCTCCATAGGTGAAAGCTCTATGAGGAGCTCCATAGGTGAAAGCTCTATGAGGAGCTCCATAGGTGAAAGCTCTATGAGGAGCTCCATAGGTGAAAGCCCTATGAGGAGCTCCATAGGTGAAAGCCCTATGAGGAGCTCCATAGGTGAAAGCCCTATGAGGAGCTCCATAGGTGAAAGCCCTATGAGGATGAGTGAAATGCGGCGGTGTCTTCGGCGGGCATACCAGCACTTCGTAGTCCGGCACGGTGTGCGTGCCGAGGCCGTTGCGGTCGAAGGTGACGCGGTAGGTGGCGGCGCTGGTGTCCACGGCGTCTATCTGCCCGGTGAACAGGCCGTCGTGGACCCCTCGCAGTCGAGCTGGAGCACACAGATGCGACTGTAAGTATGAGTGTTTTCACACACACACGCACACTATCTGCGTGTTGTGTTGGAGTGAGCGTGTGTTTTACCGGTGACTTTGGTTCCTATGATGAGAGGCAGGGGGATCTCCTCGGGGAGGTCCTTGCAGTGCGACACGTCGGACAGCTTCCTCTGCTGCAGCAGGCGCATCTTCTGCCGCTTCTGCCTCAGCGCCGTCCGCTCCTCCGCAAAGAACGCAGACGAACACCTGGAGCGAGGGGGAACCACGTTTACAAACAGCCTCAGAAGAACGAGGGAACAGCACGCCCGAAAACAACGATTGTTAAGAAGACACCCTGCTTCTTTTCAAACATATCGTTTATGACTTTGTCTAATATCCTTAACTCGGACAACAACCATCTTCTTATGTTGCCAACAAGGCTTCCTTTCGTAAGTGTCTGATCCAGTACCAAGCGGTATACAAGTGGTCAGGTTAACAGCCCTGGCAGCGCCGGCCCGTACCGTCTGGGCTTGCCCATCAGTCTGCGGATGGTGCCCCACTCCACCCGGGTCAGCTTCCTGGTCTTCAGGTTGGGGAAGGACTCCTTCAGACACAGGCAGAAGTCGTTGTCCCCTTCAAATAGGGGCCTGGGCAGGAGAGGGCAGAGACAGCATAGTCAGGAAGAGATTTCATCCATGCACAGATTTTTCCATTCTTAGGCCATCCATTTATCTGCTTTAAATATGGTTTCACACCCTCTGTAGACAAGCCTACAATTTCACAATCATTTTGGTTCAAATATACCAGATACATTTTAATGACATAAAACAAGACTAAGTGCATGTAAATACTTTAGATGGGTAATGTCCGAGATTTCCCTGTATTGAATGAATGCGGCTTAACCATTTCTTCCCAGTGCTCTCAAGTTGGTGGTGGAAGAGGGAGCCTACCTGTCTATGTTGGAGTAGAACCACTCATAGATGCACCACTTGTGTGCCTTAGGCAGCTTGAGGAGGTTCCTCAGCCTCAGCCCAATCCTCTGGGAGGCCTTCTTGTCTGGGGTGGTCACACTGGCAAACTTCTGCAGTAGACGCAAGGAGGTAACGTGAGGTAACAACAGCCATGTCTGAACTGGATCTAGTGAGTTAGTAGAGGCTATTATAGACTATCACTAATCCAACGGCAGCATGTGGTTGTCCCCCGATATCCACCTGGGTGGGCAAGGAGGCCGCTTTCAGCAGTGACTGAGCTGAACAGCCAAGCTAGCAGGACAGTACAGCATCGGGAAGTCAGTGGATTGTCCTGCGGTACTGTGTGGTAGTGGAGCCCTCACCTGGGGTAGGGTGGTGACTCTCTGGCTCCTCCTGGGTGACCTGGAGGGCAGGCGGGGCTGCTGCTCCTCCTCCTCCCGGAACAGACGGCTCCTCTTGGAGCTCCGCGTGGGCTGCACAGGCAGACATACAAGTCAGTACATCGTGACCAAACTACAACGATTCACAGGAGAGGGATCGATCCCCTCTTAACACACTATGCTATTGAAGAGTATTTCGATGGTTTGTAATGCATCACTGTGATCAACGGTCATCAAGGATGAACTGAAGATTCAAAGTGGACTGGAGGGGATACAGTTACCAACGCCTTGATACTGATTGCATCACCAGACACAGACTCCGAATAGTCCTTTCTTGTAGGTTAGAGAGGTCTAATGTCTAGATAAATATGATTATCTCTCACCGTGTCCATGGTTGCCAGGGAGTGACGTCCTCTGGTATTGTGAGCTCTTGGTAGGCTGCTTTTCTCATTCAGACTGTTTGACAAGCTGCCCTCTGGAAATTCAAACAATCGCTGATATAAGGACACAAACCCTATACATTACATTACATTTACATTTAGTCATTTAGCAGACGCTCTTATCCAGAGCGACTTACAGTAAGTACAGGGACATTCCCCCGAGGCAAGTAGGGTGAAGTGCCTTGCCCAAGGACACAACGTCAGTTGGCATGACCGGGAATCGAACTGGCAACCTTCGGATTACTAGCCCGATTCCCTCACCGCTCAGCCACCTGACTCCCTATACGACAATTTGCTTTCTCTATGTCCGGAGTATAAAACAAATGGACAGCCACATACAAATGCAATAGACAAATACAGAACACGATGACAAGAAAACAAATCACACAACCGTACGTGCCAGTTTATTTACTCTGTTATAAAAGGCTATCCAATATGCCTAACCCAATGAGGGACGGAAATCTGCAGGATGTATGGGGTCTATGAAGGCAAACCATAAAGATGCAAATGAGTATGGGGAACGGCATGTGCAAGGTTACAGGGACATGATTAGTCCCTCACTGTATACAACAAAATGCACTACCTTTCAAGCTGACCAGAGCCTCAGCCGAAGAGCCTGCAACAAAAATCCATGGGGCATTAGTTTGAGAGGGTCACAGTTAATATGTCCATCCATCCATCCATCATCTTCCGCTTGTCCGGGGGTCGGGTCGCGGGGGCAGCAACCTAAGCAGGGAGGCCCAGACTTTTCTCTCCCTGGCCACTTCCACCAGCTCTTCCTGGGGGACCCCGAGGCGTTCCCAGGCCAGCCGAGAGACATAGTCCCTCCAGCGTGTCCTGGGTCTTCCCCGGGGCCTCTTCCCAGTGGGACGTGCCCAGAACACCTCACTAGGGAGGCGTCCAGGAGGCATCCTTATCAGATGCCCGAGCCACCTCAACTGGCCCCTCTCGACGCGGAGGAGCAGCGGTTAATATGTCTTCAAATTAAATAATTTAATAAATCAAATATATCATATGTGATTTTGCATTCACAATCAGTTAATTAAATGAATGATATACACTATTAGTTTATTATACTAGTAATCGGATTTGGTCATATAGTTGGAGACTATAGGCTATTTTATAATAAATCTGTCAACCAAGTTACCTTTCATTCTCTCATACGATGACAGCAAGTACTATAATAGAGGTACCCTTAACACAATTTATATTACTTGACAGATCAAACGTGGTGAGTGAGCCATTTGTTCTTATTCTTAACGTGGTAATAAATCCTCAAGCCACTTTGCTGGTTAATAATAAAGCCATATAGATTAGTCTCCGGATGATCATTAAACACTTAGCTAGCTACCAACTTATTATCAACGTCAACACCGTCTGTCATTTGGTTTAGAGACCATTGATTGATACATAATATGTGACCTGGGTAAAATATTAACAATCTAGCAAGAACAACACAAAAACAAATGAATAGCTAACGCTAGCCAGTTCAAATATCTGGTGCTTGGTGTGCAGTCTGGAGAAGCTAGAATGCCCATGGCCGACATTATTTTTAGAGAAGCTAGTAAGTTAGCATGTCAGCTAATGCACAACTAGCTGCTTACCAAGCTAGGCATACAGCTGTACCTGCAGGCTGCAATAAAAAGCGTTAGCCAGCTAGCGAGCTACGTTGCTAGCTAACTGACTTGCAGATCGGATTCTTTGACGTGTACAAAACGACTTTAAAAACGCCTCAAGAAGAAGACACGATTATTATTTGATGAGTAATAACATTCCATCACATTAATACAACAAAAAATCGCCTCGTGAATTGGTCTTCATAACTTAAAACTGCTTTTAAATTAATGTTGTTACTCACTCTCATCTAACAGCTGGTCCATCTCCGCCATCTTGACTTAGCCGCGCCGCTTTTTCAAAGACCCTATTGTCAAGGTGCATTCTGGGACAGAGAGTATTTGGAGGGCAATTTGACTTCGGCGGAATACTGAAACTAAATATTTTTTGGCAAGGAAATATATTATTCATATCCCCAGCATTAGTGGCAAACATTGCTTGAATTAAACGGTCACATATGACATTTAAGTATATATGGAAAACCTATGGAGCACTAAGTGAATCCTCCAATTATAGACGTTTCATTCACAACACAAATGCTTCGACTACAGGATATCTTCAACATCAAACAAACATATTTGTAAGGCTTACATTTTCAACAAGTGTTACCATTCTGAAGTAAGATTCCCCAAGACTTTATTCTGTTAAGGGGAAAACATCAGAAAAATCGAGTTTGGGCAAAGACCAATAAAATGACTGAGGAAAACAATCAACAACAATCTCAATCAAGCATTTATTTTACAGTTGTCAGTTAACATACATCTAGAGATTTAAGCACAAACCTAGTTTCTCCCAAAGTCTACCTTGACAAACACTCAGAGAAACAAACAAAACAGCCTATTACACGGTCCCAACTTAAAATGTAATCCTTGCAGTCTACTACAGTATGTATTTATCAGTGGTCACTATGGAGATTTAGCCATTGTTTACATATGCACCATACTTGTTGCCAGCTAATATCTACCAACTTAACCTAGTCAATGCTCACCTTCCTGTCCAAAATGTTGGTGTTGCAAGACTTTATGCAGAGGAGTGAAAACTTACAGTATGCGAAAGAACCTTAACAGCCAAATTGCACAGGTGTTGGAAATAAGAAATACAAAAATAAAAGATGGCGTTTCACTTATTTAAAACCATGTTTTATGGGATGTTCCTCAATTGAACCCTACTGAGCTCTGAAACACTGGTTCCAAAGAGCATCAGACACTGAGGAGGATGATGGGCAGAACAATGGACGGCTAGCAGCTACTGCAATGACACCGTGTACAGTGGCTAGGATTTTAAGATCCAGTGAAAACCAAAAATGTTATAGTATTGCTCCACAGTCAAAAATGTCCTCCATTGCAGAGTATGGGGCTTGAAGCCGGAGGGGTTTTGGACGCCACAGTGGTGGCCTCTTCACTCAATCTCGAGAGCCGGTCTGGTCAAAGACAAGCCTCTCACCACAGTGAGGTCTGGTAGTTGAACTTGGTCTTCAGCAGGTACTTCAGGTTTACCTGGGCCACATCGTACACGATGTATCTGGAGTAGCATGGTGAAGGGAAACATGCTGGGGACAAACTGCACACAAATCACCATTCAGCGATCACCATCTTACTGTCACAATGTATGTCTGTATCTTTCGCTCTATTAAATGAGCCAAAAACATCGTAATGCTGATATTCCTAAAGCAGACAGCAGAGGTGAGGGCTAGAAAAGGATACTCGTTGTACAGCAGGCTTGTGTCTTCGATGTTGGTGTTGGCGCCTTTTCCCAAAGGCACTTGCACCCCATCTAAGGTGACTGTGGCGTTAGGATCAGGGGCAGTTCTACCCACACCTAGCACAAGGAGAAGGGGTAAACATGCCCTGAAGTCACATAGCAGTGATAATGACGACTAATTTCTTGAAATAAAAACCCATTTAATGGGTATCTAGCCTACATTTTTTTCAAAAAAATCAAACCAATGTTTAATACCTTTAACACTGTGTTTGCCCTTGGGTAGCTTTGTGATGTGTGAAGCCTTCTTCAGCTCATGCCTGTGTAAATAAAAATCAAATGTGAATAATTGTACAATGTATTGGTTCGCTGATAAGAGGTACATAAAGTTGAGGGTCTGTCACTCACATGTTGCCGAGGGCAACCTCTCCCAGTAGAAGGAGACCCACCGGGTCTGACTGAGAGGTGTGGCAGTAGTTGGCACTCTTGGACACCATGTCGGCAAAGTACACACCTTTTCCGAACATGTAACCGGTCTAGAAAGTGCAAACACAATTATAAGTAGGAGTACAATTCCATCATGTCATTCGGCATCCTGAGCAGCAGGTGGCAATGTTGGATTTAGAATGAGGGTGTTTTCACACTTGGTCCCCTTCAACCCTCTGAAGAAACTACTGCTCTTCTCCAGATACGGAACGAAGAACACCTCAAACGGCAAATGTCTACCACGCGCAGAAATGTATAAAATGAGAAACGTGATAAAAAAAGCAAAGACTACCCATAATCCAAAGCAGTAAAGGTCTGAGCTCCAGAGAGTGGGAACAGGAGGACTGAGGCACCATCCAGAGAGAGAACCAAGTCCTCTTTCAAATGAACCAAGTTCCTATTCTGTTGGTCCACTTTAAGAGGACCGAGTTCGGTTTGTTTAAAAAAAGACTATATGTGAAAACATCCAAACACTCACCACTGGGGCTTCTGGTGGGGCGATACGCAGACCCTGGGACATGATACCAGCGTAGTTGGTGGTGCGAGAGCCATGCCACAACAGCTGGCGATTGGGCAGCTCCTCGAAGGGACGGTACCTCTGGTACTCTCCTTCCCTGACTATCTTGAAGATCTAGCAGGCGAGAGGGAAAAGTAACCCATCACAAAAGAAACCATATATGGTCATTGGTAGATAGAAAACAACTGATCACCCTCACAGGCGATGGAAGTAAAACTCGTGTCACTTACCTCTTCTACTTCCAGTGTGTAGGTGTTGTGCGTAGCGGCGTGTGTGTTCTTGACATACTGCAGAAGGATTTCTGCTTCTTTAGTGCTCTTGTCGACAACCTAAAAAAGAAAAAAAACAGACAAAAAACATACAGATGACACCTTACTGTGTAGTCAAACAATGATGTACCTCGAGTCAAGGGGAACATGCCGAAACTGTGAAAGTCTAATTCAGAAATGAGAACAGTCAGAATAAAAAAGATCCACACCTCGATCTTGGTCTTGAGTTTCTCATAGTTGATGTCGATGGGGTCTTTCTTGTTGTCCTCTGCTCCACCTCTCAGCAGACTGTACGCCACCTCGATGTCCAGCAGGTTGTCCAGCATCTCAACCTTAGCCTGCCCAACGGGAAGTCATGGGTGGAAAATAAACAGCCAGTTCTCTCTTTCCAATGCAGGCTTGCGACACTAACCACGAGAAGGATGAGAGCAGGAAAAGATCCGGAAGAGAGGGAGCACTCGGGCGATCGTACCTGGATGTAGTCCAGGTTGCTGAGCAGGGGAGGTTTCTTCATGCCGAAGTCGTGAGGTATGAGGGTGTAGAACCGGTTGGACAGATCCAGGATCTGGGACTCGGAAGCACTGTCAGTTACAGCCTGAGCAGACAGAACAACGGCAGGGACGTTAGTGTAGCAGGTGGAGTCACTTCCACCCCATCTTGCCCGTACTGGGGATTGAACTTGGGACCTCTGACTTGCAGAATCACTGAATGCAACTTCCACCTTTATAAACACCACTTTAAGCCACCGAAAAGCTAGTTTTCGATGTAAGGAAAAGCACATGGAGGAATGTAGAAAGGTTCCCTGCAGGCAGGTGTGAGGCTAACCCAAGACTGCAAACAAGAAAAAAGGCTTGAGACCAAAACATGTCAACCTGTGTCCAGGAGCCCAGGCCTCAGGGGACAGAAAGGAAACCACAGCACTGATAAGTGGGCCCCAGAGGGCGTGTGTAGACCGCTGACCTGGTGGACCTCACTGAGGAGGGCGTAGGCACTCTGGATCTGCCTCTTGCTCAGCTTCCCCAGGGGCATCTTCTGAAGGTCAATCTGTAGGAGAGCAAGGGACATTTCACAAAACCACTGACATACTTGAACAGATTGTGAATCACAATTTCATCATTGCCCCTATGAACCATACAACGTTTCCATCAGCACAAGCACGCTTAAAACTTCTCCCTACCTCAAACTCCACCATGGCCTTCTTCATGCTCTCTACATCAAAGATCATTCTGATGAGCTCCTGGACAGGCTTGGCCAGCCGGGATTTGGTGCCAGCGCTGGCTGTGAGCTTCTTCACCGCTTCCTCATCCTGGTGAGCAAAACAACGCCACACGACCAATCAGGTGTTTGCTGAACCAATAAGGGCGCTTAGGCTGAACCTGATCCTGGTGCATTCACTTGGAACAGGTTTTCTACATTTCGTATTAGTTTGAAATGCAAGCTAGGGTTGTGGCATGTCTGGAAGTGAATCCTGAATGATGGGAGTTAGCTCATTACCTGGCCATAGTCGATCTCCAGGGGGTAGAACTTGTTTGGGTATTTTGTGAAGTGGGAGGAGCCCCAGGCGTTGCCTGTCTTCTCTTCATAAACACCCAGGAAGTTGTCCATGGCAGAGTTCTTATCATGGAACTTGTCAAGCTTGTTACCCCCAATAGTGGTGCCCACTCTGCCCCATGACCTGAACACCCAATACCTACAACCAGACGAGAGAGTTATAGAAAGGGATAGAAAAAGAGAAAACATTATGGAGTATTCAAATGTATCTAAGATGCTCAACCATCTACTAGCCCCAAACCTGTATCTTAGTTTATATTCAGTATTCAGCAGGGGAGAATCAACAGGTGTGCAGACCGTCCCCCTCAGCGGTGACCTTCACTGACCGTTTGTGCACGTCATCCTCCAGAAGCTGCAGTTTGTAGTAGGAGTTGGTGCCCCTGACGATGTCCACCAGACCCAGCGTAGCGCTGTAGATCTTCCCGTTCTGATCCAGCACATGGGCGCTGTTCTCCAGACCTGAGCAGCCGAGACACGAGCCGAGGATGGTTTTGGTTAAGCGTGTGCACGCTTCAAATCTCGAGAGTGCAGAAGACACACAGACACGCTCAGGCTCACACACACACACCTGAGTCAGGGTCCACCGCTGCTCCTCCCTTCACTGTCAGTTTCATCTTCTTGGCTTTGCTGCTACCTGGAACACGAGTAAGAACACTTTTAGTACAACAACATTTGTATCTTTTAAAAGGATGGTCGCTATCGCAATGTACTTCAGTACATTACTGGTGTTAACCATCGGTATGCATCCACGTTCTATCCAGAACCCTCGACGGCCATGTACATACCCTCTTCCTCCTTCACTCTCCCCGTGCTCTTGGCGGCCGGAGGTCCAGACTTGGAGGCCGCTGCTGGAGCCTGGGGCTCCAGTTTGACCTCGGCCCCCCAGGAGGAAATCCCGTGCAGGGAGACAAGCTCCTGGACGGCCTTGCCTGAGGACTTGATGTCTTTGAGGAAGTCCTCAGAAACGACACGCACACCAGCTTCTTTCGCCTCCTCCATCTTTTTACTCATCTTCTCCACTTCCTCTGCGAGAGACAAGAGCAAAAGCAGGAAATGTGTGAATTAAACATAACTTTGTCTTTGGAGAGTTAAAAAGGTTTTTACAATTGACTGGTTGTCATCTGCATGCAGCTGCTTGCATCCACCCTGTGGGTGCTGATTGGCCACTCACTCTTGGTGCTGAGGCAGAGAGCAGCCTTATTGGCGGTGCTGGTGATCTTCCCGCCCAGATCCTCCACGGCGGTCTTCAGCTCGTCCTTGTTCTTGGAAAGTTTGCCCACGGTCAGCAGCTTCATCCCTGTCAGGGGCTTGTCTACAGAGCAGGCACACACGCAGATTCAGTCACCATCGTCACTTAGGGGCTTGCTGTCACCTGCTAAGTGACAGGGAGGAAAGTCACATCTCCCCTACGGGTGTTCCCCTCACCTGCAGGGGCTCCTTCTGGGAGGGGCCTGCTGGGGGCGCTGGAGGCACTGGGGACGGGCCGGGCTGCAGATGTGGCGGTGGGCGGAGCTGGAGCCACCTTGGGGAATAGCCGGTCCTGCCTCTTGAACTTGAACTTCTTGAGGAAGGGGACCTCATGGAACTCCTGGGAGGACACAGAGGAGTTGTCATGGAAAAAAAGCTTTGCTTTCTTCTTCCTTTTCCTTCATCTAACTCTTCACTCCATTCCCCCAACCATTCAAGCTGCGCTATCATCCAGTAGTAGAAATACCGTTTTCCTAACAGCACGGCTCACAGGCCAATGAAAAACAAGGGACCGACCTTGGGCGTGAGCCAGTCCTTGCGGTTGGGCGTCTGGGTCTTGACGACACACTTGGTCCAGGCGGAGATGTCTCCTGTGCAGTAGTAGGCGTCGCTCTTGAACACCAGCTGGCCCTTGCACTCCTCGCAGGGCTTGAGCGCCCCGAACGCCATGCAGTCTGCCAGGCAGTCCACGACCTGTCACACCAGACACACAGTTTGGACGTGACACACATCCTCCTGCTAGCCATAGCATGGCCTCTGTGAATACACTGTGGACTATGGATCAATCACAGAGAAATGAAGAGATTGTGTTTTGGAAGATGGACCAGGCCCAGTGACATGAGTCTAAATAGAAGCACAGCCATCTAAAATGTTAGCAAGAAGAGGGGTACAGAGAAAAAAAAGCAGGCAGAAAGAGTAAGGCAAAAGGCTGAAATAGAGAGAAAGTGTTTTATGTATACTGTCTAGTATGTTTTGGCAACCTTTGAAATCTCAACAGGCCAATAAAGCACTTAGAAATTGAACGGACATCGAAAATGAGACACAAACAGTGGCTCGATTCCTTACGTTGGACTCTCCAGACGGCACCTCCTGTCCGTTGGCGATGAGCAGCTCCTTCATGTCGTTGGTGGAGCAGAACTGCCTCAGCTTGTCCTTGATGCCCCACACCAGCTGACTCTGCTCCTTCATCTGCAGCTCCAGCTTCTTCTTCTCCTCCTCCGCCTCCTTCTTCTGCTTCTTGGAGCCCGCATCACCGTCCACCACGTCGGCCTTCCTCTTCCTGACCAGAGAGATGTCCAATTTAGTTCATAAATGTGAGCAGGTCATTTCCAACTCGAGTCATCAATTTTTTAACGAGACTAATTAAAATTGTAAGCCTATTCCCCCTCCTTGGAAACATTTTGATTGTTGACAACTTCACTTCCCCTGAAGAAACTTTAGGAAGAAACTTCCTAAATGAGGCCGTGAGGGAGAGATCGATGCACGCTTGGACAAACAGCCCAGACACCTTCCCTCATCAGTGGAACCCATTAGTGTCCCTCTCTCTCCCCTCAGACAATCCAAAACAAGTACGCACATGTGTGTGTGTCCCCACAGACCACCGGACATGTCACCATCCTCGTCCATCAGGACGGAAATGAACCAGCCTCCCAGAGGCCTGGCACCGCCTTCTAAACACCCACCAACACCCACACAATGACACGTGCACACACACACACACAATGACACGTGAACACACATTGGCACGCACGCACGCAAACAGGGCAGGCAAACAGGGCAGACAAAGACAGAGAAACACACCTTGTACCGTCCTTCTTCCTAATTACTCTCCCATGAAGGTCACCATCTAATTCTCTAGAGCAGAACGAGAAACACATGCAGAAAACATTCCACTCCCCTGCAGTAAGATCAGGAAGAGGTGAAGTCTATATAACAGCCAGCCACAGCCACTCTATGAGACACATCGCAGAAGGTGTGCATCCACATGGCAGTGTGGGTGAGTGTGGGTCGTGATCTCAGTTGAGGTAGCGATACGGCTTCAGATCAATATTGACTCTTTCTACCGACTACTGAGATTGAGAGAGAACACACCGGAAAAGCTCTCGACCTACCCCAGTATTCCACTTCGATATCATCTGGCTATTTGGGTAAGTAGTGCTTATGATTTAGTGGTGTGTTTTTGTTGTTTAGAGAGAAGACAAGACGAAAACATTTTGAACGTTTTGACCAGTAGCTGTAGTTCCTTTTTTCTAGTCAAACTTATGCAAATAACTTGCCTCACACGGTAGCCATGAATATTATTTTAATCAAATTTCTTGTCTTTATCTCTTTAGGAGAATGTACGCCAACATCACCAGCACCATGAACAACTCCTCCCCTTTCAACAACACCTCGACCCTCTACCCCTCAACCCTGTCCTCCGCTCCATCCCAGCAACCTCTCTGGAACTTCTCCTCCTCCACCTCCATCCAGTCCTCCACCTCTTCCTCCCTCTCTTCAGCCCCTCCCTCCCCCAACGTGCCCTACATGGCGGCCGAGCTGGTCATCGCCATCCTCTCCACCGTGGGCAACCTGCTGGTCTGTGCCGCCGTGGGGCTCAACAGGAAGCTGCGCACGGTCACCAACTACTTCCTGGTGTCCCTGGCGGTGGCCGACATCTGCGTGGGGGCGCTGGCCATCCCGTGCGCCATCCTGACGGGCGTGGGCGTGCCCCGCCACGACCTCTACCTGTGCCTGCTCATGCTGAGCGTGCTCATCATGCTGACCCAGAGCTCCATCTTCAGCCTGCTGGCCGTGGCCGTGGAGCGCTACGTGGCCATCTTCATGCCGTTCCGCTACCACGCGCTGATGACGCCGCGCAACGCCGTCCTGGTCATCCTGGTGACGTGGGTCCTGGCGTTCCTCATCGGCCTGGTGCCGCTGATGGGCTGGCACAAGACGCCGCCCGAGTCGGGCTACTGCTTCTTCGTGCTGGTGGTGGACATGACCTACATGGTCTACTTTAACTTCTTCGCCTGCGTGCTGGCGCCCCTGGTGGTCATGTTCCTGATCTACGCGCAGATCTTCCTGACGGTCAAGCGGCAGATGCGGCGCATCGCTGCCGAGCGGCTCGGCGGCGCGGCCGAGGGGCAGGCGGCGCGGGCGGCCAACATGAAGAAGGAGCTGAAGACGGCCACCTCGCTCTTCCTGGTGCTCTTCCTGTTCACGGCGTGCTGGATCCCGCTGCACGTCATCAACTGCTTCCTGCTGCTGTGCCCGCACTGCCCCGTGCCGCTGGAGCTGCTGCTCACCGCCATCATCCTCTCCCACGCCAACTCGGCCGTCAACCCCTTCCTCTACGCCTACAAGATGAAGGTCTTCAGGGAGTCCTTCAAGGCCATCTTCCTCTGCTGTCGGACAATGGGGGAAGGACAGGAGGGGCCGAGCTGCGATGGGAGTGGGGCCACCAGGGGTTAAATAACCCGTCTAGGTCACATCGTTGGTAATGAGACACTATGTATTTGAGGTCCAACGAGCTACCATGTGAGTAATGTACACAAGTGGGCCCTGACCGCGATTCAAGTAAAGCTAAGGCTGGTGGACACACATATGAAGCACCCGTTTCGTTCGGCTGTCAACTCAGGTCAAATGTGGTCAAATGTCATTGAAAATAATCCCTGTTCTAGCTGATGAACTACCCCGGGTTAACGAAATAGCACTGCACTGTTGTCCTTGCTTCCCTACACCTTTTAACTGACAGCAGCGCCACGGCGGAGACGGCACAAACCCCTCTCACCCCTCAGCCTTGACGGCGGGCAGCTTCCTCTTCAGCTCCTCCTTGTCCTCGGCCCTCAGCGTGTTGAAGCCCTTCAGCTGCGCGGCGCTGTACTCGGGTTTGAAGGCCAGCTCCTCCCTGCGGCCCACGAAGCACGCCGTGTGGTACCAGCGGTCGATCAGGCCCAGCTGGGGCTTCTCTGGGTCCACCGTCTTCTTGGAGACCCGCATCTGGTCCTGTAGCAGGAGGGGCCCGGGGGAACACCTCACTCACACTGGAAATGGTGCTTTGCAAGTTTGCCTACCGTATATGTTTCTGTTATCTCTTTGTCGTTGCATTATGTTTCTATGTCATCTTGGGAGTTTAACGGTTGTTTTCATGACCTAGTACATGTAAATGGCCCAACAATGGCTTTCTGGCACTGTATAATTACTGTGTAGCACAGTTTTGTGGATAGTAAACAGGAGTCTCTTTTAAGCAGTATAAACAGGACTACCGGTAATATACATGTTTAGAGACTATTGTCATCCTATTTGTCAGAAAGTAATTGATTTGATGTGGAAGTACTGTGAAATGATTATGTAACCATTGATATATAAAAAATTACAACTCTTACCTTTTCAATTTTCTGCTCACACCCTTTGCATGTGCTGCGGTTGGATTTGGCGTACTCCACCGCAAAGTCATTCAGCGTTTTCTCTCCCTTGGCCCCGCCCTTGGCATCCCCTTTTCCTATGAAAGAAGGGAGTGTTGGAGGAAGAACATAACTATTTGACCTTTTACCTCTGATTCACTTCACTTGTCAATGCATCTTATTTCACAACCAAATACCGATTGTTTATTTTCATCAGCTGGGCCACAGCAGGCCAACAATGTACCGTATGTTTATTAGATGCAGGGTTGGGATGGGGGACCCTGATCTGACAGACACTTTGTACTGATTTACTGAACCTAGTTAGGTCAACGGTTGAAGTCTGACCTCCTGCTGCTCCTCCGGTCTCGATGGCTTTCGTGACCTTCTCCTGGTCTTCCCAGCGGAGGTCAGAGAAGCCGGCGATGTCAGCCGTGGACTGAGCGGCCGCCCTCAGCCAGAAACAGGAGAAGTGGTGCCAGTGAGGAACCTTCCCATCAAACATGGGTGACTGTGGAGGACAAGACCACAAGGAAAGGGTTCAATCATGATGTCCTTATAATTGCTTTCTTCAGTTTTTGTAAATGAATTTAAAGTAAATAGTTCAAGAAGTTAGAGGGATTTGCTGATCACCTTTCCCAACTAAGCCCCACCATTAACAAATGTACAACTTTTACTTAATATACTTATATTTCATAACTGCAAGCAAATTATTATTGTCGTTTTTATCACCTCATACAAAGTAGGGGAATAACTTGGTGACTGCCTGTCGCAAGAACAGCTGTTCTTACAATAATTGTCATACAGCTGGTTAGCTAAAGTTAACATTCAGATTTAATTTAATGATGAATAAATGCTAGAAGTAATATGTATTGTGTCAGGGCCTATACTATATCCACAGAACAGACTCCGGTCCTTAGGAATCAAATCCCTTTCATTCAATCCCAGACTGCGAAGCCACTTACACGCAAATGAGGGCCTATCATCGCAAGCACCGATAAAATAACGATGGGACAGGCCAATAGAAAGTATGTAAGCAGTTTAAGTAGTTTTTTTGTTCTCGACTCAACATGCAAAGTAGCGTACAAATGAATGCAAGCAATTCATAACGACGTTGAATTGTCCAATGTCTGTACTTAAAGACCGACGTTGGCACATACCTGCACCATGATAGCCATTCGCAGTGAGTCTTTTGCAATATTTTCTTTGCATTTCTTGCACGATGCACGTCCGCTTTTCGCATATTCGGCTTTGTAAAGCTTGTCGTCCTGTGAATCAGCCATACTTGTTTGATTCTGAAACAGGGTAAGATTAATAGATGGCGAATCTAACTTTACGATCAGTAGCCACAACAATCACAATGAGGTCGCAGCTTGCAGCCTGGGAGGGAAACCCGCGTGCAGCGTACCCGCGTAGAATCGCAGGGAAAAGCAATCAAATGAAAGTGAGTCGTCATGAATTAGTAAAACAGACACAGAAAGTCAAATACTGAGCAATTCGATTCAAGAAGCCCACATGTCATA
The DNA here is from genome assembly GCF_963692335.1 of Osmerus eperlanus. Classification (NCBI taxonomy): domain Eukaryota; kingdom Metazoa; phylum Chordata; class Actinopteri; order Osmeriformes; family Osmeridae; genus Osmerus; species Osmerus eperlanus. Next base: position 10,811,852 of record NC_085025.1, read on the forward strand.
AAGTATTTTAAGTCGCATTAACAAGCGCTATATTTTATATTTTTTGTTAATAATATATTGGTTTTGTTCTTGTAATTTGTATATGGAAGTAGGCTACAAAAGTATCTCAATGAATGTGCAAACAGCAAGTAACCATCCACCACAATTGCCCTGTATGCTGAAGAAGCTTCTGCAAAATACAAATGAAAGCTGTTAAAGTAACAGTATTGTGTGTGTGTTTGTGTGTGTGTGTGTGTGTGTATTTGTTTGTGTGTGTAAGACAAGACACATTCATGACCATAGAAGGCAATGTTGTCCAAGAGGGGTGTATCTATTTCTTTAAGTTCTCTATATCTTTGTATATTTAGGAGGTTTATTATATGTTATCTTATCATAGATGTAATCTATGTTCTGAGTACTTATATGGTATATTATGCCAGGTTGCTTTGCGTTGTCTTGTCCTAATAATTTCAGTGCCCAGTCTGAGCTTGTGTTGTTCTGTGCATCTGACAAAAAAAGTCTTGAACTTGAATGTGTATCTGAACTCAGAGGGTTGGATCTTAGTCTGAGTCAGAGGGTGGGATCTCTGTCAGTATAAGAACAGCAGCTCTTCTACAGAGCTACTGTGGGTTACATCTTCTGAATGTGACACAGAGACCTCTAGTCCTGATGAAGATGATGGTGATGAAGATGATGCTGGCTGTGGAACTCTGCCTCCTCCTGCTCGTCCTCCACACTCCTCTCTGCCTCTCTGATGTAGTGGACAAGTTTCACAACAACAACTGCCTGGAATTCTTTGTAGAATCGAAAACTCCAGAGATCAAAGATGTTTTGGAAGGCGGTGTCGTTATGGATAAAAATTACAAGTTAATTTGTCAGGAGCACAACGGAGTTGAGAGGTTTGCAACACTGTATGATACACTCAACAAGATCCCAGTGTTTTCTGCATATACCTTTGAGGGAAAACCTACACAAGGTCATAGATGTAAAAATTGGAGAATTGAGGTGATTCTTACTATTTTATTGTTTTATTTATTTTTTGTCTTGGATGTTGATATTATATCTGGATATCTGAGAAACAGTTTGTAAGCTGGTAATAATGCGAACAATTATGGTCTTTATTTATGATGAAGAGAAGCTGTGTAAGAGTCACATATTTACATGTGACTTCAGCTATACTGTCTCGTTGCAGGACGACCTTAAAGTACAGCAAGCCACCAATAAAAATTATAAAGATGGAATAGCAGATGACGCCACCGTAGACAGAGGCCTCATTTTCCCAATCCTGCATGCAAAAGACCTGGTAACCCAAGAGTCAACATGTACCCTGACCAACGTCGTCCCTCAAAAGAGAAGCTTCAATGCTGGGAGCTGGAACGTGATGGAGACGTATGTCCGAGAGCGTATGACCAAACATTGCAAGTACAATAATGGTATAGTGAAAGCTTATGTGATAACAGGAGCTGTGCCAAGAAAACCACCTAAGAACAAAATGAATGATGTCAACATTCCTGAATTCATGTGGACAGCCTACTGTTGCAAAGATAATAATGGCAAATGGGTGTCAGAGGCACACTGGGCAGAAAACAAGGAGGACACTAAACCCCCCCCAAAAATTCAACCAATCAGTCTGTCTCAACTCAAAAAACATCAAAATACATTTGGAAAACTTTTTTCAGATGGTACATGTACCTAAATAATCCTAATAATGAGTAAACAACCTCCTCTGACTGCTTTCTAAACAAGCTGGTGATGTACTTGATGCCCTTTGTAATTCTTTCTCTCTTTTCTTTTGAACAAACTGAATTGTTCCAAAAGATAAAGATGTATCAAACAGTTTCTGATGTATTGGCAGACATATTTCAGGGTAGCTTGAAGTTCTATTGTGGACAATTCCCTGTATCTTTGCTTCTGCTCTTAATTCTTTCCTGACTTTCAACATTAGATCAGGTGCCACGCTTCCTATACTGTGTGTTTTGAGAGGCAGAACGTTGACAAGAGCATCATGATGCTGAGTGACTGGAACATGTCACCCTTCTTCATGGACTCAAATGTACATGTAATGTTTGCTCATGAATAAAATTACAGCATTAGCACGGTGTCATTCATTACTTATATCAATAGGTAATATACTTGAAGCAATTGGCTTTTTCTTGACACTTTGTCTATGGCCTCAACCCTAATAGAAATTCTACTGCTTTGATTCTGACATACTGTGATGAATCTACTAAGTCACAGTCTCTTCTGGATGTGAAGATTTAAACCTACTTTCTGACACCTACAGATCTGAGAAGTCTCTTAGCATAAAAGTGTCTGCTAAATGAACTCATTGTTATTAGACATTATTAAGTCTGATTTAAGAAGTTTGTTAAACATGCTTAATTTCATTGTGGGAATACATGTGAATGTGTGTGTGTGTACCTGACATCTTTTGTATTTGTGGATGTAGGCTAAATCGTACACACCATCATTTCAACAGTTTTTAAGGTTCATTCTTCCTTCTCCCTTTCTCCAAGGTTGACGGGCTAGTTTGCTCATTGCTTTGCACTAACATAATACAAAATGACAATTATCTTGGGCAACACCTATAAGGACATTAAGGTCAAGTCTATATTGCAAGCTTGCTGCAGTTAATATTGTTTTTGACAAAAAGACTGCAGTGACACTTTGTTGTTGTAGCACACTGTGTCCACTAGGTGGTGCCATACTGATTTATAAATTAAGTAAGCCAGACTGGGGGCTTCAAGAGCCATCTACATTTACATGTATTCATTTAGCAGACGCTTTTATCCAAAGCGACTTCCAAGAGAGAGCTTTACAAAAGTGCATATGTCACTGATCATAACAACAAGATAGTCCCAAAACATTGCGGGTAGCCAAAACATGAAGCATACATTGTGAAAAAAACTAATAAGTGCCAAAGGGAAGAACCATAAGAGCATGTAGTTAAACAAGTTACAATTAAACAACATGAACCTCAAAAGTGCAAGAGTGTACCTGTAGAAAAGCAAGCAACAATAATATATTTCACAGCGAGTACAAGAATTTTAAATCAGTTACAACTAACCAACAAGAGCAACAAGTCCCTAAATAAGAGTCATTGTGTTCCTGGAGGAAACTAACATCAGGTCCAGCAAATCATTCCTAAGTACCGTTGTACTCCCGGAACAAGTGTGTCTTGAGCCTTTTCTTGTAGGTGGGAAGACAGTCAGTGTCTCTGATGGAGGTGGGGAGTTGATTCCACCACTGGGGGGCCAGACAGGAGAAGAGCTTGTGTTGGCACCGGGCGGTCTTGAGCGGTGGGACCACCAGGCGGTTGTCAGAAGAAGACCATAGGTGGCGGGGGGGGGGGGGGGGGGGGGTGTAAGGCTGGAGGAGAGAATTGATGTAGTCGGGTGCAGTCCCGTTCACCGCTCGGAAGGTCAGTACCAGGGTCTTGAATCTGATACGGGCCGTGATGGGAAGCCAGTGGAGGGAGATGAGGAGCGGGGTAACATGGGAGCGTCTGGGTAGATTGAAGACCAGACGGGCTGCTGCATTCTGAATCCTCTGGAGAGGGCGGGTTGCACATGCTGGGAGACCGGCAAGCAGCGAGTTGCAGTAGTCCAACTTGGAGAGGACAAGTGCTTGGACTAGCAGCTGGGTGGAATGCTCAGACAGGTATCTCCTGATCTTCCGGATGTAGGGTGAATCTACACGACCGGGAGACTGCAGCAATGTGGGCTGTGAGGGAGAGCTCGTCATCCATGGTAACCCCAAGGTTCCTGGCAGAGGATGAAGGGGTCACCGTCGCAGATCCCGGGGTGATTGAGAGATCGTGGGAGATGGAGGGTTTGGCTGGGATGATGAGAAGTTCTGTTTTGGCGAGGTTCAGCTTTCAGAAAGAAACAATGTCAGAGACCCCTATCAGATTCGGTGAGAGCAGGCATGCCCTCTAAAGAGCCACCATGCATGTGTGTTTTTTATGTTATTTAACTATATTGAGAACAAATTCTTAATTACAATGAAGACCTGGAGGCAGCGACAGGAGGCAAGTATACAAGACATTAAAAACAGAAACAATTAGGACAATCCATTCAGTGTTTAAGACATATCTATGTACTGTGTTCAAAGAGACGCTAATTCATGAAAAAGTGCAGTGATCTGAAACTAGTGCTTGTACTCAATCACTAAAGGAGGGTAACCAAATGAAGGTGTGGAGTTTTCTGATCTTTTGCACCTCGTTCCAGTCAACAGCAGTGGCAAACTGGAATGATTATCAGCCAAAGTAGGTGCACTATGGCAGGGAAATACAAACTCAAACAGGGGCACACTGTCAAAGGACAGCACTGGACGTTCCACCAGGGACACAAGGCCAGGATCTGGAGGACGACCTGGAGGCTGAGCCCAAAGGCAAAGATCCTCAGGAGGTCGGCGGTGGCGAAAGCTGTGCCAGCTCAACATTCAGCCAACTCTAATTTTAGTTATCCTCCAGGTTATAACATGACACTGATTATAAATAATGGAAAGCAGATACTTTAGCACATAACTGTGAGGAGATCCCTTTAGAGAAACTTCAAGATGGAGTATTTGAGAAAAGAGCTATGAAGACAGTCCTTTGGATGATGTCCATCTCTCTGGTGGTGTCTGTCAGAATGTTCTTCATGTTGAACACAGTCCTTCCCCACCATGTCCATCTCTCTCACAAACACCGTAGCTCCCTCATGTGGCTGCCGAGGTCTACGACAACTGCAACCATCTGTCAAAATTATAACACAACCCTTTTTGTACTTGTATACAGGGGTGCCGCTCATAATTTTGGGTCCCATGAAGAGATTGCAATTTGGGGCCCCCTCCTCACTATTTCGGTTATGTCTGTTTTTTCATTCAACACATTTTCATTCCAAGCTTTTTGAAGGACCTCCCCCCTCATCGGGGCCCTGGGTAGTCAGTCCCACTTTCCCCCCCACTTCGACACCCCTGCTCATATATAAGCCATCATCTTATATACCTTAGAATGATGAAACTAGTCTTTGAATCCTTAAAACTGTAAAAGAGTGAAGATACCGTTGTTTCCGATTGCTTAAGCACAATTTTGAAAACATAGTGCGCTGACAACGCATGCTGAAACCATGGTTATCTGTGAAACGCCCTGCTTAGTTGTGGGTGATATTCAGTAAGTGACAAAAACAAATGAGACAGAGACAAGGGAAGTAGTGGTGGGAGGTTGTAAAAGTTCTGATATAAAATATATAAAAGACTATAAAACTATATAAAATATGTCAGCAGAACCACTGATAGCAGAAGTATGACTGCCAGTGTGGAAACTAAAAAAGCTTAATAACTTTGTTAGAATAATGGTTGGAGACACTTGGAAGATGGACTGACTAAGGAATTTTATGGTTGATTCTAATAAACTGATAACCGTGTAATTAACTCTGTGGTTGATTGTTGTGAAGGAAAAGTGTGTGGGCGAAGGAGGAGAAGAGGTTAGGAACATTGATAAAGGTAGATGTAAACTAGAGACATTGGGATTTGCTCAACTAGATGCTAAGAAACCTGCACAGATGAAGACCAACCTTCCTCTCGATGTTGGGACAGAGTTCCCCAGACTAAGCACCAAGAAGCAGAGACCTCAAGATTCAAAGAGAATTTTGCGATCTCAACAAAGATCGAAGGTCAACAATCTTACTGAAGATATCTTGGATCACCAAGGCCTGGGATCCCAGAGCAGCGGCTGAATATGCTGACAGAGTAGGACAGGTCAGGAAGGCTGTTACCTGACCTGTCTCCAACCACTGGTAAGATTTTGTTTCTAAATTTTAGATTTTACCTGGCTTGATTGCTGTAATATAAAATTACTTTCTTTAAGATGTCTATAATATTCTTTGGCCTACAACAAAGAGAATCAAAGAGACGCAAATTCATAAAAAGGTGCGGTGATCTGAAACTAGTGCTTGTACTCAATCACTAAAGGAGGGTAACCAAATGAAGGTGTGGAGTTTTCTGATCTTTTGCACCTCGTTCTAGTCAACAGCAGTGGCAAACTGGAATGATTATCAGCCAAAGTAGGTGCACTATGGCAGGGAAATACAAACTCAAACAGGGGCACACTGTCAAAGGACAGCACTGGACGTTCCACCAGGGACACAAGGCCAGGATCTGGAGGACGACCTGGAGGCTGAGCCCAAAGGCAAAGATCCTCAGGAGGTCGGCGGTGGCGAAAGCTGTGCCAGCTCAACATTCAGCCAACTCTAATTTTAGTTATCCTCCAGGTTATAACATGACACTGATTATAAATAATGGAAAGCAGATACTTTAGCACATAACTGTGAGGAGATCCCTTTAGAGAAACTTCAAGATGGAGTATTTGAGAAAAGAGCTATGAAGACAGTCCTTTGGATGATGTCCATCTCTCTGGTGGTGTCTGTCAGAATGTTCTTCATGTTGAACACAGTCCTTCCCCACCATGTCCATCTCTCTCACAAACACCGTAGCTCCCTCATGTGGCTGCCGAGGTCTACGACAACTGCAACCATCTGTCAAAATTATAACACAACCCTTTTTGTACTTGTATACAGGGGTGCCGCTCATAATTTTGGGTCCCATGAAGAGATTGCAATTTGGGGCCCCCTCCTCACTATTTCGGTTATGTCTGTTTTTTCATTCAACACATTTTCATTCCAAGCTTTTTGAAGGACCTCCCCCCTCATCGGGGCCCTGGGTAGTCAGTCCCACTTTCCCCCCCACTTCGACACCCCTGCTCATATATAAGCCATCATCTTATATACCTTAGAATGATGAAACTAGTCTTTGAATCCTTAAAACTGTAAAAGAGTGAAGATACCGTTGTTTCCGATTGCTTAAGCACAATTTTGAAAACATAGTGCGCTGACAACGCATGCTGAAACCATGGTTATCTGTGAAACGCCCTGCTTAGTTGTGGGTGATATTCAGTAAGTGACAAAAACAAATGAGACAGAGACAAGGGAAGTAGTGGTGGGAGGTTGTAAAAGTTCTGATATAAAATATATAAAAGACTATAAAACTATATAAAATATGTCAGCAGAACCACTGATAGCAGAAGTATGACTGCCAGTGTGGAAACTAAAAAAGCTTAATAACTTTGTTAGAATAATGGTTGGAGACACTTGGAAGATGGACTGACTAAGGAATTTTATGGTTGATTCTAATAAACTGATAACCGTGTAATTAACTCTGTGGTTGATTGTTGTGAAGGAAAAGTGTGTGGGCGAAGGAGGAGAAGAGGTTAGGAACATTGATAAAGGTAGATGTAAACTAGAGACATTGGGATTTGCTCAACTAGATGCTAAGAAACCTGCACAGATGAAGACCAACCTTCCTCTCGATGTTGGGACAGAGTTCCCCAGACTAAGCACCAAGAAGCAGAGACCTCAAGATTCAAAGAGAATTTTGCGATCTCAACAAAGATCGAAGGTCAACAATCTTACTGAAGATATCTTGGATCACCAAGGCCTGGGATCCCAGAGCAGCGGCTGAATATGCTGACAGAGTAGGACAGGTCAGGAAGGCTGTTACCTGACCTGTCTCCAACCACTGGTAAGATTTTGTTTCTAAATTTTAGATTTTACCTGGCTTGATTGCTGTAATATAAAATTACTTTCTTTAAGATGTCTATAATATTCTTTGGCCTACAACAAAGAGAATCAAAGAGACGCAAATTCATAAAAAGGTGCGGTGATCTGAAACTAGTGCTTGTACTCAATCACTAAAGGAGGGTAACCAAATGAAGGTGTGGAGTTTTCTGATCTTTTGCACCTCGTTCTAGTCAACAGCAGTGGCAAACTGGAATGATTATCAGCCAAAGTAGGTGCACTATGGCAGGGAAATACAAACTCAAACAGGGGCACACTGTCAAAGGACAGCACTGGACGTTCCACCAGGGACACAAGGCCAGGATCTGGAGGACGACCTGGAGGCTGAGCCCAAAGGCAAAGATCCTCAGGAGGTCGGCGGTGGCGAAAGCTGTGCCAGCTCAACATTCAGCCAACTCTAATTTTAGTTATCCTCCAGGTTATAACATGACACTGATTATAAATAATGGAAAGCAGATACTTTAGCACATAACTGTGAGGAGATCCCTTTAGAGAAACTTCAAGATGGAGTATTTGAGAAAAGAGCTATGAAGACAGTCCTTTGGATGATGTCCATCTCTCTGGTGGTGTCTGTCAGAATGTTCTTCATGTTGAACACAGTCCTTCCCCACCATGTCCATCTCTCTCACAAACACCGTAGCTCCCTCATGTGGCTGCCGAGGTCTACGACAACTGCAACCATCTGTCAAAATTATAACACAACCCTTTTTGTACTTGTATACAGGGGTGCCGCTCATAATTTTGGGTCCCATGAAGAGATTGCAATTTGGGGCCCCCTCCTCACTATTTCGGTTATGTCTGTTTTTTCATTCAACACATTTTCATTCCAAGCTTTTTGAAGGACCTCCCCCCTCATCGGGGCCCTGGGTAGTCAGTCCCACTTTCCCCCCCACTTCGACACCCCTGCTCATATATAAGCCATCATCTTATATACCTTAGAATGATGAAACTAGTCTTTGAATCCTTAAAACTGTAAAAGAGTGAAGATACCGTTGTTTCCGATTGCTTAAGCACAATTTTGAAAACATAGTGCGCTGACAACGCATGCTGAAACCATGGTTATCTGTGAAACGCCCTGCTTAGTTGTGGGTGATATTCAGTAAGTGACAAAAACAAATGAGACAGAGACAAGGGAAGTAGTGGTGGGAGGTTGTAAAAGTTCTGATATAAAATATATAAAAGACTATAAAACTATATAAAATATGTCAGCAGAACCACTGATAGCAGAAGTATGACTGCCAGTGTGGAAACTAAAAAAGCTTAATAACTTTGTTAGAATAATGGTTGGAGACACTTGGAAGATGGACTGACTAAGGAATTTTATGGTTGATTCTAATAAACTGATAACCGTGTAATTAACTCTGTGGTTGATTGTTGTGAAGGAAAAGTGTGTGGGCGAAGGAGGAGAAGAGGTTAGGAACATTGATAAAGGTAGATGTAAACTAGAGACATTGGGATTTGCTCAACTAGATGCTAAGAAACCTGCACAGATGAAGACCAACCTTCCTCTCGATGTTGGGACAGAGTTCCCCAGACTAAGCACCAAGAAGCAGAGACCTCAAGATTCAAAGAGAATTTTGCGATCTCAACAAAGATCGAAGGTCAACAATCTTACTGAAGATATCTTGGATCACCAAGGCCTGGGATCCCAGAGCAGCGGCTGAATATGCTGACAGAGTAGGACAGGTCAGGAAGGCTGTTACCTGACCTGTCTCCAACCACTGGTAAGATTTTGTTTCTAAATTTTAGATTTTACCTGGCTTGATTGCTGTAATATAAAATTACTTTCTTTAAGATGTCTATAATATTCTTTGGCCTACAACAAAGAGAATCAAAGAGACGCAAATTCATAAAAAGGTGCGGTGATCTGAAACTAGTGCTTGTACTCAATCACTAAAGGAGGGTAACCAAATGAAGGTGTGGAGTTTTCTGATCTTTTGCACCTCGTTCTAGTCAACAGCAGTGGCAAACTGGAATGATTATCAGCCAAAGTAGGTGCACTATGGCAGGGAAATACAAACTCAAACAGGGGCACACTGTCAAAGGACAGCACTGGACGTTCCACCAGGGACACAAGGCCAGGATCTGGAGGACGACCTGGAGGCTGAGCCCAAAGGCAAAGATCCTCAGGAGGTCGGCGGTGGCGAAAGCTGTGCCAGCTCAACATTCAGCCAACTCTAATTTTAGTTATCCTCCAGGTTATAACATGACACTGATTATAAATAATGGAAAGCAGATACTTTAGCACATAACTGTGAGGAGATCCCTTTAGAGAAACTTCAAGATGGAGTATTTGAGAAAAGAGCTATGAAGACAGTCCTTTGGATGATGTCCATCTCTCTGGTGGTGTCTGTCAGAATGTTCTTCATGTTGAACACAGTCCTTCCCCACCATGTCCATCTCTCTCACAAACACCGTAGCTCCCTCATGTGGCTGCCGAGGTCTACGACAACTGCAACCATCTGTCAAAATTATAACACAACCCTTTTTGTACTTGTATACAGGGGTGCCGCTCATAATTTTGGGTCCCATGAAGAGATTGCAATTTGGGGCCCCCTCCTCACTATTTCGGTTATGTCTGTTTTTTCATTCAACACATTTTCATTCCAAGCTTTTTGAAGGACCTCCCCCCTCATCGGGGCCCTGGGTAGTCAGTCCCACTTTCCCCCCCACTTCGACACCCCTGCTCATATATAAGCCATCATCTTATATACCTTAGAATGATGAAACTAGTCTTTGAATCCTTAAAACTGTAAAAGAGTGAAGATACCGTTGTTTCCGATTGCTTAAGCACAATTTTGAAAACATAGTGCGCTGACAACGCATGCTGAAACCATGGTTATCTGTGAAACGCCCTGCTTAGTTGTGGGTGATATTCAGTAAGTGACAAAAACAAATGAGACAGAGACAAGGGAAGTAGTGGTGGGAGGTTGTAAAAGTTCTGATATAAAATATATAAAAGACTATAAAACTATATAAAATATGTCAGCAGAACCACTGATAGCAGAAGTATGACTGCCAGTGTGGAAACTAAAAAAGCTTAATAACTTTGTTAGAATAATGGTTGGAGACACTTGGAAGATGGACTGACTAAGGAATTTTATGGTTGATTCTAATAAACTGATAACCGTGTAATTAACTCTGTGGTTGATTGTTGTGAAGGAAAAGTGTGTGGGCGAAGGAGGAGAAGAGGTTAGGAACATTGATAAAGGTAGATGTAAACTAGAGACATTGGGATTTGCTCAACTAGATGCTAAGAAACCTGCACAGATGAAGACCAACCTTCCTCTCGATGTTGGGACAGAGTTCCCCAGACTAAGCACCAAGAAGCAGAGACCTCAAGATTCAAAGAGAATTTTGCGATCTCAACAAAGATCGAAGGTCAACAATCTTACTGAAGATATCTTGGATCACCAAGGCCTGGGATCCCAGAGCAGCGGCTGAATATGCTGACAGAGTAGGACAGGTCAGGAAGGCTGTTACCTGACCTGTCTCCAACCACTGGTAAGATTTTGTTTCTAAATTTTAGATTTTACCTGGCTTGATTGCTGTAATATAAAATTACTTTCTTTAAGATGTCTATAATATTCTTTGGCCTACAACAAAGAGAATCAAAGAGACGCAAATTCATAAAAAGGTGCGGTGATCTGAAACTAGTGCTTGTACTCAATCACTAAAGGAGGGTAACCAAATGAAGGTGTGGAGTTTTCTGATCTTTTGCACCTCGTTCTAGTCAACAGCAGTGGCAAACTGGAATGATTATCAGCCAAAGTAGGTGCACTATGGCAGGGAAATACAAACTCAAACAGGGGCACACTGTCAAAGGACAGCACTGGACGTTCCACCAGGGACACAAGGCCAGGATCTGGAGGACGACCTGGAGGCTGAGCCCAAAGGCAAAGATCCTCAGGAGGTCGGCGGTGGCGAAAGCTGTGCCAGCTCAACATTCAGCCAACTCTAATTTTAGTTATCCTCCAGGTTATAACATGACACTGATTATAAATAATGGAAAGCAGATACTTTAGCACATAACTGTGAGGAGATCCCTTTAGAGAAACTTCAAGATGGAGTATTTGAGAAAAGAGCTATGAAGACAGTCCTTTGGATGATGTCCATCTCTCTGGTGGTGTCTGTCAGAATGTTCTTCATGTTGAACACAGTCCTTCCCCACCATGTCCATCTCTCTCACAAACACCGTAGCTCCCTCATGTGGCTGCCGAGGTCTACGACAACTGCAACCATCTGTCAAAATTATAACACAACCCTTTTTGTACTTGTATACAGGGGTGCCGCTCATAATTTTGGGTCCCATGAAGAGATTGCAATTTGGGGCCCCCTCCTCACTATTTCGGTTATGTCTGTTTTTTCATTCAACACATTTTCATTCCAAGCTTTTTGAAGGACCTCCCCCCTCATCGGGGCCCTGGGTAGTCAGTCCCACTTTCCCCCCCACTTCGACACCCCTGCTCATATATAAGCCATCATCTTATATACCTTAGAATGATGAAACTAGTCTTTGAATCCTTAAAACTGTAAAAGAGTGAAGATACCGTTGTTTCCGATTGCTTAAGCACAATTTTGAAAACATAGTGCGCTGACAACGCATGCTGAAACCATGGTTATCTGTGAAACGCCCTGCTTAGTTGTGGGTGATATTCAGTAAGTGACAAAAACAAATGAGACAGAGACAAGGGAAGTAGTGGTGGGAGGTTGTAAAAGTTCTGATATAAAATATATAAAAGACTATAAAACTATATAAAATATGTCAGCAGAACCACTGATAGCAGAAGTATGACTGCCAGTGTGGAAACTAAAAAAGCTTAATAACTTTGTTAGAATAATGGTTGGAGACACTTGGAAGATGGACTGACTAAGGAATTTTATGGTTGATTCTAATAAACTGATAACCGTGTAATTAACTCTGTGGTTGATTGTTGTGAAGGAAAAGTGTGTGGGCGAAGGAGGAGAAGAGGTTAGGAACATTGATAAAGGTAGATGTAAACTAGAGACATTGGGATTTGCTCAACTAGATGCTAAGAAACCTGCACAGATGAAGACCAACCTTCCTCTCGATGTTGGGACAGAGTTCCCCAGACTAAGCACCAAGAAGCAGAGACCTCAAGATTCAAAGAGAATTTTGCGATCTCAACAAAGATCGAAGGTCAACAATCTTACTGAAGATATCTTGGATCACCAAGGCCTGGGATCCCAGAGCAGCGGCTGAATATGCTGACAGAGTAGGACAGGTCAGGAAGGCTGTTACCTGACCTGTCTCCAACCACTGGTAAGATTTTGTTTCTAAATTTTAGATTTTACCTGGCTTGATTGCTGTAATATAAAATTACTTTCTTTAAGATGTCTATAATATTCTTTGGCCTACAACAAAGAGAATCAAAGAGACGCAAATTCATAAAAAGGTGCGGTGATCTGAAACTAGTGCTTGTACTCAATCACTAAAGGAGGGTAACCAAATGAAGGTGTGGAGTTTTCTGATCTTTTGCACCTCGTTCTAGTCAACAGCAGTGGCAAACTGGAATGATTATCAGCCAAAGTAGGTGCACTATGGCAGGGAAATACAAACTCAAACAGGGGCACACTGTCAAAGGACAGCACTGGACGTTCCACCAGGGACACAAGGCCAGGATCTGGAGGACGACCTGGAGGCTGAGCCCAAAGGCAAAGATCCTCAGGAGGTCGGCGGTGGCGAAAGCTGTGCCAGCTCAACATTCAGCCAACTCTAATTTTAGTTATCCTCCAGGTTATAACATGACACTGATTATAAATAATGGAAAGCAGATACTTTAGCACATAACTGTGAGGAGATCCCTTTAGAGAAACTTCAAGATGGAGTATTTGAGAAAAGAGCTATGAAGACAGTCCTTTGGATGATGTCCATCTCTCTGGTGGTGTCTGTCAGAATGTTCTTCATGTTGAACACAGTCCTTCCCCACCATGTCCATCTCTCTCACAAACACCGTAGCTCCCTCATGTGGCTGCCGAGGTCTACGACAACTGCAACCATCTGTCAAAATTATAACACAACCCTTTTTGTACTTGTATACAGGGGTGCCGCTCATAATTTTGGGTCCCATGAAGAGATTGCAATTTGGGGCCCCCTCCTCACTATTTCGGTTATGTCTGTTTTTTCATTCAACACATTTTCATTCCAAGCTTTTTGAAGGACCTCCCCCCTCATCGGGGCCCTGGGTAGTCAGTCCCACTTTCCCCCCCACTTCGACACCCCTGCTCATATATAAGCCATCATCTTATATACCTTAGAATGATGAAACTAGTCTTTGAATCCTTAAAACTGTAAAAGAGTGAAGATACCGTTGTTTCCGATTGCTTAAGCACAATTTTGAAAACATAGTGCGCTGACAACGCATGCTGAAACCATGGTTATCTGTGAAACGCCCTGCTTAGTTGTGGGTGATATTCAGTAAGTGACAAAAACAAATGAGACAGAGACAAGGGAAGTAGTGGTGGGAGGTTGTAAAAGTTCTGATATAAAATATATAAAAGACTATAAAACTATATAAAATATGTCAGCAGAACCACTGATAGCAGAAGTATGACTGCCAGTGTGGAAACTAAAAAAGCTTAATAACTTTGTTAGAATAATGGTTGGAGACACTTGGAAGATGGACTGACTAAGGAATTTTATGGTTGATTCTAATAAACTGATAACCGTGTAATTAACTCTGTGGTTGATTGTTGTGAAGGAAAAGTGTGTGGGCGAAGGAGGAGAAGAGGTTAGGAACATTGATAAAGGTAGATGTAAACTAGAGACATTGGGATTTGCTCAACTAGATGCTAAGAAACCTGCACAGATGAAGACCAACCTTCCTCTCGATGTTGGGACAGAGTTCCCCAGACTAAGCACCAAGAAGCAGAGACCTCAAGATTCAAAGAGAATTTTGCGATCTCAACAAAGATCGAAGGTCAACAATCTTACTGAAGATATCTTGGATCACCAAGGCCTGGGATCCCAGAGCAGCGGCTGAATATGCTGACAGAGTAGGACAGGTCAGGAAGGCTGTTACCTGACCTGTCTCCAACCACTGGTAAGATTTTGTTTCTAAATTTTAGATTTTACCTGGCTTGATTGCTGTAATATAAAATTACTTTCTTTAAGATGTCTATAATATTCTTTGGCCTACAACAAAGAGAATCAAAGAGACGCAAATTCATAAAAAGGTGCGGTGATCTGAAACTAGTGCTTGTACTCAATCACTAAAGGAGGGTAACCAAATGAAGGTGTGGAGTTTTCTGATCTTTTGCACCTCGTTCTAGTCAACAGCAGTGGCAAACTGGAATGATTATCAGCCAAAGTAGGTGCACTATGGCAGGGAAATACAAACTCAAACAGGGGCACACTGTCAAAGGACAGCACTGGACGTTCCACCAGGGACACAAGGCCAGGATCTGGAGGACGACCTGGAGGCTGAGCCCAAAGGCAAAGATCCTCAGGAGGTCGGCGGTGGCGAAAGCTGTGCCAGCTCAACATTCAGCCAACTCTAATTTTAGTTATCCTCCAGGTTATAACATGACACTGATTATAAATAATGGAAAGCAGATACTTTAGCACATAACTGTGAGGAGATCCCTTTAGAGAAACTTCAAGATGGAGTATTTGAGAAAAGAGCTATGAAGACAGTCCTTTGGATGATGTCCATCTCTCTGGTGGTGTCTGTCAGAATGTTCTTCATGTTGAACACAGTCCTTCCCCACCATGTCCATCTCTCTCACAAACACCGTAGCTCCCTCATGTGGCTGCCGAGGTCTACGACAACTGCAACCATCTGTCAAAATTATAACACAACCCTTTTTGTACTTGTATACAGGGGTGCCGCTCATAATTTTGGGTCCCATGAAGAGATTGCAATTTGGGGCCCCCTCCTCACTATTTCGGTTATGTCTGTTTTTTCATTCAACACATTTTCATTCCAAGCTTTTTGAAGGACCTCCCCCCTCATCGGGGCCCTGGGTAGTCAGTCCCACTTTCCCCCCCACTTCGACACCCCTGCTCATATATAAGCCATCATCTTATATACCTTAGAATGATGAAACTAGTCTTTGAATCCTTAAAACTGTAAAAGAGTGAAGATACCGTTGTTTCCGATTGCTTAAGCACAATTTTGAAAACATAGTGCGCTGACAACGCATGCTGAAACCATGGTTATCTGTGAAACGCCCTGCTTAGTTGTGGGTGATATTCAGTAAGTGACAAAAACAAATGAGACAGAGACAAGGGAAGTAGTGGTGGGAGGTTGTAAAAGTTCTGATATAAAATATATAAAAGACTATAAAACTATATAAAATATGTCAGCAGAACCACTGATAGCAGAAGTATGACTGCCAGTGTGGAAACTAAAAAAGCTTAATAACTTTGTTAGAATAATGGTTGGAGACACTTGGAAGATGGACTGACTAAGGAATTTTATGGTTGATTCTAATAAACTGATAACCGTGTAATTAACTCTGTGGTTGATTGTTGTGAAGGAAAAGTGTGTGGGCGAAGGAGGAGAAGAGGTTAGGAACATTGATAAAGGTAGATGTAAACTAGAGACATTGGGATTTGCTCAACTAGATGCTAAGAAACCTGCACAGATGAAGACCAACCTTCCTCTCGATGTTGGGACAGAGTTCCCCAGACTAAGCACCAAGAAGCAGAGACCTCAAGATTCAAAGAGAATTTTGCGATCTCAACAAAGATCGAAGGTCAACAATCTTACTGAAGATATCTTGGATCACCAAGGCCTGGGATCCCAGAGCAGCGGCTGAATATGCTGACAGAGTAGGACAGGTCAGGAAGGCTGTTACCTGACCTGTCTCCAACCACTGGTAAGATTTTGTTTCTAAATTTTAGATTTTACCTGGCTTGATTGCTGTAATATAAAATTACTTTCTTTAAGATGTCTATAATATTCTTTGGCCTACAACAAAGAGAATCAAAGAGACGCAAATTCATAAAAAGGTGCGGTGATCTGAAACTAGTGCTTGTACTCAATCACTAAAGGAGGGTAACCAAATGAAGGTGTGGAGTTTTCTGATCTTTTGCACCTCGTTCTAGTCAACAGCAGTGGCAAACTGGAATGATTATCAGCCAAAGTAGGTGCACTATGGCAGGGAAATACAAACTCAAACAGGGGCACACTGTCAAAGGACAGCACTGGACGTTCCACCAGGGACACAAGGCCAGGATCTGGAGGACGACCTGGAGGCTGAGCCCAAAGGCAAAGATCCTCAGGAGGTCGGCGGTGGCGAAAGCTGTGCCAGCTCAACATTCAGCCAACTCTAATTTTAGTTATCCTCCAGGTTATAACATGACACTGATTATAAATAATGGAAAGCAGATACTTTAGCACATAACTGTGAGGAGATCCCTTTAGAGAAACTTCAAGATGGAGTATTTGAGAAAAGAGCTATGAAGACAGTCCTTTGGATGATGTCCATCTCTCTGGTGGTGTCTGTCAGAATGTTCTTCATGTTGAACACAGTCCTTCCCCACCATGTCCATCTCTCTCACAAACACCGTAGCTCCCTCATGTGGCTGCCGAGGTCTACGACAACTGCAACCATCTGTCAAAATTATAACACAACCCTTTTTGTACTTGTATACAGGGGTGCCGCTCATAATTTTGGGTCCCATGAAGAGATTGCAATTTGGGGCCCCCTCCTCACTATTTCGGTTATGTCTGTTTTTTCATTCAACACATTTTCATTCCAAGCTTTTTGAAGGACCTCCCCCCTCATCGGGGCCCTGGGTAGTCAGTCCCACTTTCCCCCCCACTTCGACACCCCTGCTCATATATAAGCCATCATCTTATATACCTTAGAATGATGAAACTAGTCTTTGAATCCTTAAAACTGTAAAAGAGTGAAGATACCGTTGTTTCCGATTGCTTAAGCACAATTTTGAAAACATAGTGCGCTGACAACGCATGCTGAAACCATGGTTATCTGTGAAACGCCCTGCTTAGTTGTGGGTGATATTCAGTAAGTGACAAAAACAAATGAGACAGAGACAAGGGAAGTAGTGGTGGGAGGTTGTAAAAGTTCTGATATAAAATATATAAAAGACTATAAAACTATATAAAATATGTCAGCAGAACCACTGATAGCAGAAGTATGACTGCCAGTGTGGAAACTAAAAAAGCTTAATAACTTTGTTAGAATAATGGTTGGAGACACTTGGAAGATGGACTGACTAAGGAATTTTATGGTTGATTCTAATAAACTGATAACCGTGTAATTAACTCTGTGGTTGATTGTTGTGAAGGAAAAGTGTGTGGGCGAAGGAGGAGAAGAGGTTAGGAACATTGATAAAGGTAGATGTAAACTAGAGACATTGGGATTTGCTCAACTAGATGCTAAGAAACCTGCACAGATGAAGACCAACCTTCCTCTCGATGTTGGGACAGAGTTCCCCAGACTAAGCACCAAGAAGCAGAGACCTCAAGATTCAAAGAGAATTTTGCGATCTCAACAAAGATCGAAGGTCAACAATCTTACTGAAGATATCTTGGATCACCAAGGCCTGGGATCCCAGAGCAGCGGCTGAATATGCTGACAGAGTAGGACAGGTCAGGAAGGCTGTTACCTGACCTGTCTCCAACCACTGGTAAGATTTTGTTTCTAAATTTTAGATTTTACCTGGCTTGATTGCTGTAATATAAAATTACTTTCTTTAAGATGTCTATAATATTCTTTGGCCTACAACAAAGAGAATCAAAGAGACGCAAATTCATAAAAAGGTGCGGTGATCTGAAACTAGTGCTTGTACTCAATCACTAAAGGAGGGTAACCAAATGAAGGTGTGGAGTTTTCTGATCTTTTGCACCTCGTTCTAGTCAACAGCAGTGGCAAACTGGAATGATTATCAGCCAAAGTAGGTGCACTATGGCAGGGAAATACAAACTCAAACAGGGGCACACTGTCAAAGGACAGCACTGGACGTTCCACCAGGGACACAAGGCCAGGATCTGGAGGACGACCTGGAGGCTGAGCCCAAAGGCAAAGATCCTCAGGAGGTCGGCGGTGGCGAAAGCTGTGCCAGCTCAACATTCAGCCAACTCTAATTTTAGTTATCCTCCAGGTTATAACATGACACTGATTATAAATAATGGAAAGCAGATACTTTAGCACATAACTGTGAGGAGATCCCTTTAGAGAAACTTCAAGATGGAGTATTTGAGAAAAGAGCTATGAAGACAGTCCTTTGGATGATGTCCATCTCTCTGGTGGTGTCTGTCAGAATGTTCTTCATGTTGAACACAGTCCTTCCCCACCATGTCCATCTCTCTCACAAACACCGTAGCTCCCTCATGTGGCTGCCGAGGTCTACGACAACTGCAACCATCTGTCAAAATTATAACACAACCCTTTTTGTACTTGTATACAGGGGTGCCGCTCATAATTTTGGGTCCCATGAAGAGATTGCAATTTGGGGCCCCCTCCTCACTATTTCGGTTATGTCTGTTTTTTCATTCAACACATTTTCATTCCAAGCTTTTTGAAGGACCTCCCCCCTCATCGGGGCCCTGGGTAGTCAGTCCCACTTTCCCCCCCACTTCGACACCCCTGCTCATATATAAGCCATCATCTTATATACCTTAGAATGATGAAACTAGTCTTTGAATCCTTAAAACTGTAAAAGAGTGAAGATACCGTTGTTTCCGATTGCTTAAGCACAATTTTGAAAACATAGTGCGCTGACAACGCATGCTGAAACCATGGTTATCTGTGAAACGCCCTGCTTAGTTGTGGGTGATATTCAGTAAGTGACAAAAACAAATGAGACAGAGACAAGGGAAGTAGTGGTGGGAGGTTGTAAAAGTTCTGATATAAAATATATAAAAGACTATAAAACTATATAAAATATGTCAGCAGAACCACTGATAGCAGAAGTATGACTGCCAGTGTGGAAACTAAAAAAGCTTAATAACTTTGTTAGAATAATGGTTGGAGACACTTGGAAGATGGACTGACTAAGGAATTTTATGGTTGATTCTAATAAACTGATAACCGTGTAATTAACTCTGTGGTTGATTGTTGTGAAGGAAAAGTGTGTGGGCGAAGGAGGAGAAGAGGTTAGGAACATTGATAAAGGTAGATGTAAACTAGAGACATTGGGATTTGCTCAACTAGATGCTAAGAAACCTGCACAGATGAAGACCAACCTTCCTCTCGATGTTGGGACAGAGTTCCCCAGACTAAGCACCAAGAAGCAGAGACCTCAAGATTCAAAGAGAATTTTGCGATCTCAACAAAGATCGAAGGTCAACAATCTTACTGAAGATATCTTGGATCACCAAGGCCTGGGATCCCAGAGCAGCGGCTGAATATGCTGACAGAGTAGGACAGGTCAGGAAGGCTGTTACCTGACCTGTCTCCAACCACTGGTAAGATTTTGTTTCTAAATTTTAGATTTTACCTGGCTTGATTGCTGTAATATAAAATTACTTTCTTTAAGATGTCTATAATATTCTTTGGCCTACAACAAAGAGAATCAAAGAGACGCAAATTCATAAAAAGGTGCGGTGATCTGAAACTAGTGCTTGTACTCAATCACTAAAGGAGGGTAACCAAATGAAGGTGTGGAGTTTTCTGATCTTTTGCACCTCGTTCTAGTCAACAGCAGTGGCAAACTGGAATGATTATCAGCCAAAGTAGGTGCACTATGGCAGGGAAATACAAACTCAAACAGGGGCACACTGTCAAAGGACAGCACTGGACGTTCCACCAGGGACACAAGGCCAGGATCTGGAGGACGACCTGGAGGCTGAGCCCAAAGGCAAAGATCCTCAGGAGGTCGGCGGTGGCGAAAGCTGTGCCAGCTCAACATTCAGCCAACTCTAATTTTAGTTATCCTCCAGGTTATAACATGACACTGATTATAAATAATGGAAAGCAGATACTTTAGCACATAACTGTGAGGAGATCCCTTTAGAGAAACTTCAAGATGGAGTATTTGAGAAAAGAGCTATGAAGACAGTCCTTTGGATGATGTCCATCTCTCTGGTGGTGTCTGTCAGAATGTTCTTCATGTTGAACACAGTCCTTCCCCACCATGTCCATCTCTCTCACAAACACCGTAGCTCCCTCATGTGGCTGCCGAGGTCTACGACAACTGCAACCATCTGTCAAAATTATAACACAACCCTTTTTGTACTTGTATACAGGGGTGCCGCTCATAATTTTGGGTCCCATGAAGAGATTGCAATTTGGGGCCCCCTCCTCACTATTTCGGTTATGTCTGTTTTTTCATTCAACACATTTTCATTCCAAGCTTTTTGAAGGACCTCCCCCCTCATCGGGGCCCTGGGTAGTCAGTCCCACTTTCCCCCCCACTTCGACACCCCTGCTCATATATAAGCCATCATCTTATATACCTTAGAATGATGAAACTAGTCTTTGAATCCTTAAAACTGTAAAAGAGTGAAGATACCGTTGTTTCCGATTGCTTAAGCACAATTTTGAAAACATAGTGCGCTGACAACGCATGCTGAAACCATGGTTATCTGTGAAACGCCCTGCTTAGTTGTGGGTGATATTCAGTAAGTGACAAAAACAAATGAGACAGAGACAAGGGAAGTAGTGGTGGGAGGTTGTAAAAGTTCTGATATAAAATATATAAAAGACTATAAAACTATATAAAATATGTCAGCAGAACCACTGATAGCAGAAGTATGACTGCCAGTGTGGAAACTAAAAAAGCTTAATAACTTTGTTAGAATAATGGTTGGAGACACTTGGAAGATGGACTGACTAAGGAATTTTATGGTTGATTCTAATAAACTGATAACCGTGTAATTAACTCTGTGGTTGATTGTTGTGAAGGAAAAGTGTGTGGGCGAAGGAGGAGAAGAGGTTAGGAACATTGATAAAGGTAGATGTAAACTAGAGACATTGGGATTTGCTCAACTAGATGCTAAGAAACCTGCACAGATGAAGACCAACCTTCCTCTCGATGTTGGGACAGAGTTCCCCAGACTAAGCACCAAGAAGCAGAGACCTCAAGATTCAAAGAGAATTTTGCGATCTCAACAAAGATCGAAGGTCAACAATCTTACTGAAGATATCTTGGATCACCAAGGCCTGGGATCCCAGAGCAGCGGCTGAATATGCTGACAGAGTAGGACAGGTCAGGAAGGCTGTTACCTGACCTGTCTCCAACCACTGGTAAGATTTTGTTTCTAAATTTTAGATTTTACCTGGCTTGATTGCTGTAATATAAAATTACTTTCTTTAAGATGTCTATAATATTCTTTGGCCTACAACAAAGAGAATCAAAGAGACGCAAATTCATAAAAAGGTGCGGTGATCTGAAACTAGTGCTTGTACTCAATCACTAAAGGAGGGTAACCAAATGAAGGTGTGGAGTTTTCTGATCTTTTGCACCTCGTTCTAGTCAACAGCAGTGGCAAACTGGAATGATTATCAGCCAAAGTAGGTGCACTATGGCAGGGAAATACAAACTCAAACAGGGGCACACTGTCAAAGGACAGCACTGGACGTTCCACCAGGGACACAAGGCCAGGATCTGGAGGACGACCTGGAGGCTGAGCCCAAAGGCAAAGATCCTCAGGAGGTCGGCGGTGGCGAAAGCTGTGCCAGCTCAACATTCAGCCAACTCTAATTTTAGTTATCCTCCAGGTTATAACATGACACTGATTATAAATAATGGAAAGCAGATACTTTAGCACATAACTGTGAGGAGATCCCTTTAGAGAAACTTCAAGATGGAGTATTTGAGAAAAGAGCTATGAAGACAGTCCTTTGGATGATGTCCATCTCTCTGGTGGTGTCTGTCAGAATGTTCTTCATGTTGAACACAGTCCTTCCCCACCATGTCCATCTCTCTCACAAACACCGTAGCTCCCTCATGTGGCTGCCGAGGTCTACGACAACTGCAACCATCTGTCAAAATTATAACACAACCCTTTTTGTACTTGTATACAGGGGTGCCGCTCATAATTTTGGGTCCCATGAAGAGATTGCAATTTGGGGCCCCCTCCTCACTATTTCGGTTATGTCTGTTTTTTCATTCAACACATTTTCATTCCAAGCTTTTTGAAGGACCTCCCCCCTCATCGGGGCCCTGGGTAGTCAGTCCCACTTTCCCCCCCACTTCGACACCCCTGCTCATATATAAGCCATCATCTTATATACCTTAGAATGATGAAACTAGTCTTTGAATCCTTAAAACTGTAAAAGAGTGAAGATACCGTTGTTTCCGATTGCTTAAGCACAATTTTGAAAACATAGTGCGCTGACAACGCATGCTGAAACCATGGTTATCTGTGAAACGCCCTGCTTAGTTGTGGGTGATATTCAGTAAGTGACAAAAACAAATGAGACAGAGACAAGGGAAGTAGTGGTGGGAGGTTGTAAAAGTTCTGATATAAAATATATAAAAGACTATAAAACTATATAAAATATGTCAGCAGAACCACTGATAGCAGAAGTATGACTGCCAGTGTGGAAACTAAAAAAGCTTAATAACTTTGTTAGAATAATGGTTGGAGACACTTGGAAGATGGACTGACTAAGGAATTTTATGGTTGATTCTAATAAACTGATAACCGTGTAATTAACTCTGTGGTTGATTGTTGTGAAGGAAAAGTGTGTGGGCGAAGGAGGAGAAGAGGTTAGGAACATTGATAAAGGTAGATGTAAACTAGAGACATTGGGATTTGCTCAACTAGATGCTAAGAAACCTGCACAGATGAAGACCAACCTTCCTCTCGATGTTGGGACAGAGTTCCCCAGACTAAGCACCAAGAAGCAGAGACCTCAAGATTCAAAGAGAATTTTGCGATCTCAACAAAGATCGAAGGTCAACAGTCTTACTGAAGATATCTTGGATCACCAAGGCCTGGGATCCCAGAGCAGCGGCTGAATATGCTGACAGAGTAGGACAGGTCAGGAAGGCTGTTACCTGACCTGTCTCCAACCACTGGTAAGATTTTGTTTCTAAATTTTAGATTTTACCTGGCTTGATTGCTGTAATATAAAATTACTTTCTTTAAGATGTCTATAATATTCTTTGGCCTACAACAAAGAGAATCAAAGAGACGCAAATTCATAAAAAGGTGCGGTGATCTGAAACTAGTGCTTGTACTCAATCACTAAAGGAGGGTAACCAAATGAAGGTGTGGAGTTTTCTGATCTTTTGCACCTCGTTCTAGTCAACAGCAGTGGCAAACTGGAATGATTATCAGCCAAAGTAGGTGCACTATGGCAGGGAAATACAAACTCAAACAGGGGCACACTGTCAAAGGACAGCACTGGACGTTCCACCAGGGACACAAGGCCAGGATCTGGAGGACGACCTGGAGGCTGAGCCCAAAGGCAAAGATCCTCAGGAGGTCGGCGGTGGCGAAAGCTGTGCCAGCTCAACATTCAGCCAACTCTAATTTTAGTTATCCTCCAGGTTATAACATGACACTGATTATAAATAATGGAAAGCAGATACTTTAGCACATAACTGTGAGGAGATCCCTTTAGAGAAACTTCAAGATGGAGTATTTGAGAAAAGAGCTATGAAGACAGTCCTTTGGATGATGTCCATCTCTCTGGTGGTGTCTGTCAGAATGTTCTTCATGTTGAACACAGTCCTTCCCCACCATGTCCATCTCTCTCACAAACACCGTAGCTCCCTCATGTGGCTGCCGAGGTCTACGACAACTGCAACCATCTGTCAAAATTATAACACAACCCTTTTTGTACTTGTATACAGGGGTGCCGCTCATAATTTTGGGTCCCATGAAGAGATTGCAATTTGGGGCCCCCTCCTCACTATTTCGGTTATGTCTGTTTTTTCATTCAACACATTTTCATTCCAAGCTTTTTGAAGGACCTCCCCCCTCATCGGGGCCCTGGGTAGTCAGTCCCACTTTCCCCCCCACTTCGACACCCCTGCTCATATATAAGCCATCATCTTATATACCTTAGAATGATGAAACTAGTCTTTGAATCCTTAAAACTGTAAAAGAGTGAAGATACCGTTGTTTCCGATTGCTTAAGCACAATTTTGAAAACATAGTGCGCTGACAACGCATGCTGAAACCATGGTTATCTGTGAAACGCCCTGCTTAGTTGTGGGTGATATTCAGTAAGTGACAAAAACAAATGAGACAGAGACAAGGGAAGTAGTGGTGGGAGGTTGTAAAAGTTCTGATATAAAATATATAAAAGACTATAAAACTATATAAAATATGTCAGCAGAACCACTGATAGCAGAAGTATGACTGCCAGTGTGGAAACTAAAAAAGCTTAATAACTTTGTTAGAATAATGGTTGGAGACACTTGGAAGATGGACTGACTAAGGAATTTTATGGTTGATTCTAATAAACTGATAACCGTGTAATTAACTCTGTGGTTGATTGTTGTGAAGGAAAAGTGTGTGGGCGAAGGAGGAGAAGAGGTTAGGAACATTGATAAAGGTAGATGTAAACTAGAGACATTGGGATTTGCTCAACTAGATGCTAAGAAACCTGCACAGATGAAGACCAACCTTCCTCTCGATGTTGGGACAGAGTTCCCCAGACTAAGCACCAAGAAGCAGAGACCTCAAGATTCAAAGAGAATTTTGCGATCTCAACAAAGATCGAAGGTCAACAGTCTTACTGAAGATATCTTGGATCACCAAGGCCTGGGATCCCAGAGCAGCGGCTGAATATGCTGACAGAGTAGGACAGGTCAGGAAGGCTGTTACCTGACCTGTCTCCAACCACTGGTAAGATTTTGTTTCTAAATTTTAGATTTTACCTGGCTTGATTGCTGTAATATAAAATTACTTTCTTTAAGATGTCTATAATATTCTTTGGCCTACAACAAAGAGAATCAAAGAGACGCAAATTCATAAAAAGGTGCGGTGATCTGAAACTAGTGCTTGTACTCAATCACTAAAGGAGGGTAACCAAATGAAGGTGTGGAGTTTTCTGATCTTTTGCACCTCGTTCTAGTCAACAGCAGTGGCAAACTGGAATGATTATCAGCCAAAGTAGGTGCACTATGGCAGGGAAATACAAACTCAAACAGGGGCACACTGTCAAAGGACAGCACTGGACGTTCCACCAGGGACACAAGGCCAGGATCTGGAGGACGACCTGGAGGCTGAGCCCAAAGGCAAAGATCCTCAGGAGGTCGGCGGTGGCGAAAGCTGTGCCAGCTCAACATTCAGCCAACTCTAATTTTAGTTATCCTCCAGGTTATAACATGACACTGATTATAAATAATGGAAAGCAGATACTTTAGCACATAACTGTGAGGAGATCCCTTTAGAGAAACTTCAAGATGGAGTATTTGAGAAAAGAGCTATGAAGACAGTCCTTTGGATGATGTCCATCTCTCTGGTGGTGT
Organism: Osmerus eperlanus; assembly: GCF_963692335.1. Classification (NCBI taxonomy): domain Eukaryota; kingdom Metazoa; phylum Chordata; class Actinopteri; order Osmeriformes; family Osmeridae; genus Osmerus; species Osmerus eperlanus. Next base: position 10,837,817 of record NC_085025.1, read on the forward strand.
CTGTCAGAATGTTCTTCATGTTGAACACAGTCCTTCCCCACCATGTCCATCTCTCTCACAAACACCGTAGCTCCCTCATGTGGCTGCCGAGGTCTACGACAACTGCAACCATCTGTCAAAATTATAACACAACCCTTTTTGTACTTGTATACAGGGGTGCCGCTCATAATTTTGGGTCCCATGAAGAGATTGCAATTTGGGGCCCCCTCCTCACTATTTCGGTTATGTCTGTTTTTTCATTCAACACATTTTCATTCCAAGCTTTTTGAAGGACCTCCCCCCTCATCGGGGCCCTGGGTAGTCAGTCCCACTTTCCCCCCCACTTCGACACCCCTGCTCATATATAAGCCATCATCTTATATACCTTAGAATGATGAAACTAGTCTTTGAATCCTTAAAACTGTAAAAGAGTGAAGATACCGTTGTTTCCGATTGCTTAAGCACAATTTTGAAAACATAGTGCGCTGACAACGCATGCTGAAACCATGGTTATCTGTGAAACGCCCTGCTTAGTTGTGGGTGATATTCAGTAAGTGACAAAAACAAATGAGACAGAGACAAGGGAAGTAGTGGTGGGAGGTTGTAAAAGTTCTGATATAAAATATATAAAAGACTATAAAACTATATAAAATATGTCAGCAGAACCACTGATAGCAGAAGTATGACTGCCAGTGTGGAAACTAAAAAAGCTTAATAACTTTGTTAGAATAATGGTTGGAGACACTTGGAAGATGGACTGACTAAGGAATTTTATGGTTGATTCTAATAAACTGATAACCGTGTAATTAACTCTGTGGTTGATTGTTGTGAAGGAAAAGTGTGTGGGCGAAGGAGGAGAAGAGGTTAGGAACATTGATAAAGGTAGATGTAAACTAGAGACATTGGGATTTGCTCAACTAGATGCTAAGAAACCTGCACAGATGAAGACCAACCTTCCTCTCGATGTTGGGACAGAGTTCCCCAGACTAAGCACCAAGAAGCAGAGACCTCAAGATTCAAAGAGAATTTTGCGATCTCAACAAAGATCGAAGGTCAACAGTCTTACTGAAGATATCTTGGATCACCAAGGCCTGGGATCCCAGAGCAGCGGCTGAATATGCTGACAGAGTAGGACAGGTCAGGAAGGCTGTTACCTGACCTGTCTCCAACCACTGGTAAGATTTTGTTTCTAAATTTTAGATTTTACCTGGCTTGATTGCTGTAATATAAAATTACTTTCTTTAAGATGTCTATAATATTCTTTGGCCTACAACAAAGAGAATCAAAGAGACGCAAATTCATAAAAAGGTGCGGTGATCTGAAACTAGTGCTTGTACTCAATCACTAAAGGAGGGTAACCAAATGAAGGTGTGGAGTTTTCTGATCTTTTGCACCTCGTTCTAGTCAACAGCAGTGGCAAACTGGAATGATTATCAGCCAAAGTAGGTGCACTATGGCAGGGAAATACAAACTCAAACAGGGGCACACTGTCAAAGGACAGCACTGGACGTTCCACCAGGGACACAAGGCCAGGATCTGGAGGACGACCTGGAGGCTGAGCCCAAAGGCAAAGATCCTCAGGAGGTCGGCGGTGGCGAAAGCTGTGCCAGCTCAACATTCAGCCAACTCTAATTTTAGTTATCCTCCAGGTTATAACATGACACTGATTATAAATAATGGAAAGCAGATACTTTAGCACATAACTGTGAGGAGATCCCTTTAGAGAAACTTCAAGATGGAGTATTTGAGAAAAAAGCTATGAAGACAGTCCTTTGGATGATGTCCATCTCTCTGGTGGTGTCTGTCAGAATGTTCTTCATGTTGAACACAGTCCTTCCCCACCATGTCCATCTCTCTCACAAACACCGTAGCTCCCTCATGTGGCTGCCGAGGTCTACGACAACTGCAACCATCTGTCAAAATTATAACACAACCCTTTTTGTACTTGTATACAGGGGTGCCGCTCATAATTTTGGGTCCCATGAAGAGATTGCAATTTGGGGCCCCCTCCTCACTATTTCGGTTATGTCTGTTTTTTCATTCAACACATTTTCATTCCAAGCTTTTTGAAGGACCTCCCCCCTCATCGGGGCCCTGGGTAGTCAGTCCCACTTTCCCCCCCACTTCGACACCCCTGCTCATATATAAGCCATCATCTTATATACCTTAGAATGATGAAACTAGTCTTTGAATCCTTAAAACTGTAAAAGAGTGAAGATACCGTTGTTTCCGATTGCTTAAGCACAATTTTGAAAACATAGTGCGCTGACAACGCATGCTGAAACCATGGTTATCTGTGAAACGCCCTGCTTAGTTGTGGGTGATATTCAGTAAGTGACAAAAACAAATGAGACAGAGACAAGGGAAGTAGTGGTGGGAGGTTGTAAAAGTTCTGATATAAAATATATAAAAGACTATAAAACTATATAAAATATGTCAGCAGAACCACTGATAGCAGAAGTATGACTGCCAGTGTGGAAACTAAAAAAGCTTAATAACTTTGTTAGAATAATGGTTGGAGACACTTGGAAGATGGACTGACTAAGGAATTTTATGGTTGATTCTAATAAACTGATAACCGTGTAATTAACTCTGTGGTTGATTGTTGTGAAGGAAAAGTGTGTGGGCGAAGGAGGAGAAGAGGTTAGGAACATTGATAAAGGTAGATGTAAACTAGAGACATTGGGATTTGCTCAACTAGATGCTAAGAAACCTGCACAGATGAAGACCAACCTTCCTCTCGATGTTGGGACAGAGTTCCCCAGACTAAGCACCAAGAAGCAGAGACCTCAAGATTCAAAGAGAATTTTGCGATCTCAACAAAGATCGAAGGTCAACAATCTTACTGAAGATATCTTGGATCACCAAGGCCTGGGATCCCAGAGCAGCGGCTGAATATGCTGACAGAGTAGGACAGGTCAGGAAGGCTGTTACCTGACCTGTCTCCAACCACTGGTAAGATTTTGTTTCTAAATTTTAGATTTTACCTGGCTTGATTGCTGTAATATAAAATTACTTTCTTTAAGATGTCTATAATATTCTTTGGCCTACAACAAAGAGAATCAAAGAGACGCAAATTCATAAAAAGGTGCGGTGATCTGAAACTAGTGCTTGTACTCAATCACTAAAGGAGGGTAACCAAATGAAGGTGTGGAGTTTTCTGATCTTTTGCACCTCGTTCTAGTCAACAGCAGTGGCAAACTGGAATGATTATCAGCCAAAGTAGGTGCACTATGGCAGGGAAATACAAACTCAAACAGGGGCACACTGTCAAAGGACAGCACTGGACGTTCCACCAGGGACACAAGGCCAGGATCTGGAGGACGACCTGGAGGCTGAGCCCAAAGGCAAAGATCCTCAGGAGGTCGGCGGTGGCGAAAGCTGTGCCAGCTCAACATTCAGCCAACTCTAATTTTAGTTATCCTCCAGGTTATAACATGACACTGATTATAAATAATGGAAAGCAGATACTTTAGCACATAACTGTGAGGAGATCCCTTTAGAGAAACTTCAAGATGGAGTATTTGAGAAAAGAGCTATGAAGACAGTCCTTTGGATGATGTCCATCTCTCTGGTGGTGTCTGTCAGAATGTTCTTCATGTTGAACACAGTCCTTCCCCACCATGTCCATCTCTCTCACAAACACCGTAGCTCCCTCATGTGGCTGCCGAGGTCTACGACAACTGCAACCATCTGTCAAAATTATAACACAACCCTTTTTGTACTTGTATACAGGGGTGCCGCTCATAATTTTGGGTCCCATGAAGAGATTGCAATTTGGGGCCCCCTCCTCACTATTTCGGTTATGTCTGTTTTTTCATTCAACACATTTTCATTCCAAGCTTTTTGAAGGACCTCCCCCCTCATCGGGGCCCTGGGTAGTCAGTCCCACTTTCCCCCCCACTTCGACACCCCTGCTCATATATAAGCCATCATCTTATATACCTTAGAATGATGAAACTAGTCTTTGAATCCTTAAAACTGTAAAAGAGTGAAGATACCGTTGTTTCCGATTGCTTAAGCACAATTTTGAAAACATAGTGCGCTGACAACGCATGCTGAAACCATGGTTATCTGTGAAACGCCCTGCTTAGTTGTGGGTGATATTCAGTAAGTGACAAAAACAAATGAGACAGAGACAAGGGAAGTAGTGGTGGGAGGTTGTAAAAGTTCTGATATAAAATATATAAAAGACTATAAAACTATATAAAATATGTCAGCAGAACCACTGATAGCAGAAGTATGACTGCCAGTGTGGAAACTAAAAAAGCTTAATAACTTTGTTAGAATAATGGTTGGAGACACTTGGAAGATGGACTGACTAAGGAATTTTATGGTTGATTCTAATAAACTGATAACCGTGTAATTAACTCTGTGGTTGATTGTTGTGAAGGAAAAGTGTGTGGGCGAAGGAGGAGAAGAGGTTAGGAACATTGATAAAGGTAGATGTAAACTAGAGACATTGGGATTTGCTCAACTAGATGCTAAGAAACCTGCACAGATGAAGACCAACCTTCCTCTCGATGTTGGGACAGAGTTCCCCAGACTAAGCACCAAGAAGCAGAGACCTCAAGATTCAAAGAGAATTTTGCGATCTCAACAAAGATCGAAGGTCAACAATCTTACTGAAGATATCTTGGATCACCAAGGCCTGGGATCCCAGAGCAGCGGCTGAATATGCTGACAGAGTAGGACAGGTCAGGAAGGCTGTTACCTGACCTGTCTCCAACCACTGGTAAGATTTTGTTTCTAAATTTTAGATTTTACCTGGCTTGATTGCTGTAATATAAAATTACTTTCTTTAAGATGTCTATAATATTCTTTGGCCTACAACAAAGAGAATCAAAGAGACGCAAATTCATAAAAAGGTGCGGTGATCTGAAACTAGTGCTTGTACTCAATCACTAAAGGAGGGTAACCAAATGAAGGTGTGGAGTTTTCTGATCTTTTGCACCTCGTTCTAGTCAACAGCAGTGGCAAACTGGAATGATTATCAGCCAAAGTAGGTGCACTATGGCAGGGAAATACAAACTCAAACAGGGGCACACTGTCAAAGGACAGCACTGGACGTTCCACCAGGGACACAAGGCCAGGATCTGGAGGACGACCTGGAGGCTGAGCCCAAAGGCAAAGATCCTCAGGAGGTCGGCGGTGGCGAAAGCTGTGCCAGCTCAACATTCAGCCAACTCTAATTTTAGTTATCCTCCAGGTTATAACATGACACTGATTATAAATAATGGAAAGCAGATACTTTAGCACATAACTGTGAGGAGATCCCTTTAGAGAAACTTCAAGATGGAGTATTTGAGAAAAGAGCTATGAAGACAGTCCTTTGGATGATGTCCATCTCTCTGGTGGTGTCTGTCAGAATGTTCTTCATGTTGAACACAGTCCTTCCCCACCATGTCCATCTCTCTCACAAACACCGTAGCTCCCTCATGTGGCTGCCGAGGTCTACGACAACTGCAACCATCTGTCAAAATTATAACACAACCCTTTTTGTACTTGTATACAGGGGTGCCGCTCATAATTTTGGGTCCCATGAAGAGATTGCAATTTGGGGCCCCCTCCTCACTATTTCGGTTATGTCTGTTTTTTCATTCAACACATTTTCATTCCAAGCTTTTTGAAGGACCTCCCCCCTCATCGGGGCCCTGGGTAGTCAGTCCCACTTTCCCCCCCACTTCGACACCCCTGCTCATATATAAGCCATCATCTTATATACCTTAGAATGATGAAACTAGTCTTTGAATCCTTAAAACTGTAAAAGAGTGAAGATACCGTTGTTTCCGATTGCTTAAGCACAATTTTGAAAACATAGTGCGCTGACAACGCATGCTGAAACCATGGTTATCTGTGAAACGCCCTGCTTAGTTGTGGGTGATATTCAGTAAGTGACAAAAACAAATGAGACAGAGACAAGGGAAGTAGTGGTGGGAGGTTGTAAAAGTTCTGATATAAAATATATAAAAGACTATAAAACTATATAAAATATGTCAGCAGAACCACTGATAGCAGAAGTATGACTGCCAGTGTGGAAACTAAAAAAGCTTAATAACTTTGTTAGAATAATGGTTGGAGACACTTGGAAGATGGACTGACTAAGGAATTTTATGGTTGATTCTAATAAACTGATAACCGTGTAATTAACTCTGTGGTTGATTGTTGTGAAGGAAAAGTGTGTGGGCGAAGGAGGAGAAGAGGTTAGGAACATTGATAAAGGTAGATGTAAACTAGAGACATTGGGATTTGCTCAACTAGATGCTAAGAAACCTGCACAGATGAAGACCAACCTTCCTCTCGATGTTGGGACAGAGTTCCCCAGACTAAGCACCAAGAAGCAGAGACCTCAAGATTCAAAGAGAATTTTGCGATCTCAACAAAGATCGAAGGTCAACAATCTTACTGAAGATATCTTGGATCACCAAGGCCTGGGATCCCAGAGCAGCGGCTGAATATGCTGACAGAGTAGGACAGGTCAGGAAGGCTGTTACCTGACCTGTCTCCAACCACTGGTAAGATTTTGTTTCTAAATTTTAGATTTTACCTGGCTTGATTGCTGTAATATAAAATTACTTTCTTTAAGATGTCTATAATATTCTTTGGCCTACAACAAAGAGAATCAAAGAGACGCAAATTCATAAAAAGGTGCGGTGATCTGAAACTAGTGCTTGTACTCAATCACTAAAGGAGGGTAACCAAATGAAGGTGTGGAGTTTTCTGATCTTTTGCACCTCGTTCTAGTCAACAGCAGTGGCAAACTGGAATGATTATCAGCCAAAGTAGGTGCACTATGGCAGGGAAATACAAACTCAAACAGGGGCACACTGTCAAAGGACAGCACTGGACGTTCCACCAGGGACACAAGGCCAGGATCTGGAGGACGACCTGGAGGCTGAGCCCAAAGGCAAAGATCCTCAGGAGGTCGGCGGTGGCGAAAGCTGTGCCAGCTCAACATTCAGCCAACTCTAATTTTAGTTATCCTCCAGGTTATAACATGACACTGATTATAAATAATGGAAAGCAGATACTTTAGCACATAACTGTGAGGAGATCCCTTTAGAGAAACTTCAAGATGGAGTATTTGAGAAAAGAGCTATGAAGACAGTCCTTTGGATGATGTCCATCTCTCTGGTGGTGTCTGTCAGAATGTTCTTCATGTTGAACACAGTCCTTCCCCACCATGTCCATCTCTCTCACAAACACCGTAGCTCCCTCATGTGGCTGCCGAGGTCTACGACAACTGCAACCATCTGTCAAAATTATAACACAACCCTTTTTGTACTTGTATACAGGGGTGCCGCTCATAATTTTGGGTCCCATGAAGAGATTGCAATTTGGGGCCCCCTCCTCACTATTTCGGTTATGTCTGTTTTTTCATTCAACACATTTTCATTCCAAGCTTTTTGAAGGACCTCCCCCCTCATCGGGGCCCTGGGTAGTCAGTCCCACTTTCCCCCCCACTTCGACACCCCTGCTCATATATAAGCCATCATCTTATATACCTTAGAATGATGAAACTAGTCTTTGAATCCTTAAAACTGTAAAAGAGTGAAGATACCGTTGTTTCCGATTGCTTAAGCACAATTTTGAAAACATAGTGCGCTGACAACGCATGCTGAAACCATGGTTATCTGTGAAACGCCCTGCTTAGTTGTGGGTGATATTCAGTAAGTGACAAAAACAAATGAGACAGAGACAAGGGAAGTAGTGGTGGGAGGTTGTAAAAGTTCTGATATAAAATATATAAAAGACTATAAAACTATATAAAATATGTCAGCAGAACCACTGATAGCAGAAGTATGACTGCCAGTGTGGAAACTAAAAAAGCTTAATAACTTTGTTAGAATAATGGTTGGAGACACTTGGAAGATGGACTGACTAAGGAATTTTATGGTTGATTCTAATAAACTGATAACCGTGTAATTAACTCTGTGGTTGATTGTTGTGAAGGAAAAGTGTGTGGGCGAAGGAGGAGAAGAGGTTAGGAACATTGATAAAGGTAGATGTAAACTAGAGACATTGGGATTTGCTCAACTAGATGCTAAGAAACCTGCACAGATGAAGACCAACCTTCCTCTCGATGTTGGGACAGAGTTCCCCAGACTAAGCACCAAGAAGCAGAGACCTCAAGATTCAAAGAGAATTTTGCGATCTCAACAAAGATCGAAGGTCAACAATCTTACTGAAGATATCTTGGATCACCAAGGCCTGGGATCCCAGAGCAGCGGCTGAATATGCTGACAGAGTAGGACAGGTCAGGAAGGCTGTTACCTGACCTGTCTCCAACCACTGGTAAGATTTTGTTTCTAAATTTTAGATTTTACCTGGCTTGATTGCTGTAATATAAAATTACTTTCTTTAAGATGTCTATAATATTCTTTGGCCTACAACAAAGAGAATCAAAGAGACGCAAATTCATAAAAAGGTGCGGTGATCTGAAACTAGTGCTTGTACTCAATCACTAAAGGAGGGTAACCAAATGAAGGTGTGGAGTTTTCTGATCTTTTGCACCTCGTTCTAGTCAACAGCAGTGGCAAACTGGAATGATTATCAGCCAAAGTAGGTGCACTATGGCAGGGAAATACAAACTCAAACAGGGGCACACTGTCAAAGGACAGCACTGGACGTTCCACCAGGGACACAAGGCCAGGATCTGGAGGACGACCTGGAGGCTGAGCCCAAAGGCAAAGATCCTCAGGAGGTCGGCGGTGGCGAAAGCTGTGCCAGCTCAACATTCAGCCAACTCTAATTTTAGTTATCCTCCAGGTTATAACATGACACTGATTATAAATAATGGAAAGCAGATACTTTAGCACATAACTGTGAGGAGATCCCTTTAGAGAAACTTCAAGATGGAGTATTTGAGAAAAGAGCTATGAAGACAGTCCTTTGGATGATGTCCATCTCTCTGGTGGTGTCTGTCAGAATGTTCTTCATGTTGAACACAGTCCTTCCCCACCATGTCCATCTCTCTCACAAACACCGTAGCTCCCTCATGTGGCTGCCGAGGTCTACGACAACTGCAACCATCTGTCAAAATTATAACACAACCCTTTTTGTACTTGTATACAGGGGTGCCGCTCATAATTTTGGGTCCCATGAAGAGATTGCAATTTGGGGCCCCCTCCTCACTATTTCGGTTATGTCTGTTTTTTCATTCAACACATTTTCATTCCAAGCTTTTTGAAGGACCTCCCCCCTCATCGGGGCCCTGGGTAGTCAGTCCCACTTTCCCCCCCACTTCGACACCCCTGCTCATATATAAGCCATCATCTTATATACCTTAGAATGATGAAACTAGTCTTTGAATCCTTAAAACTGTAAAAGAGTGAAGATACCGTTGTTTCCGATTGCTTAAGCACAATTTTGAAAACATAGTGCGCTGACAACGCATGCTGAAACCATGGTTATCTGTGAAACGCCCTGCTTAGTTGTGGGTGATATTCAGTAAGTGACAAAAACAAATGAGACAGAGACAAGGGAAGTAGTGGTGGGAGGTTGTAAAAGTTCTGATATAAAATATATAAAAGACTATAAAACTATATAAAATATGTCAGCAGAACCACTGATAGCAGAAGTATGACTGCCAGTGTGGAAACTAAAAAAGCTTAATAACTTTGTTAGAATAATGGTTGGAGACACTTGGAAGATGGACTGACTAAGGAATTTTATGGTTGATTCTAATAAACTGATAACCGTGTAATTAACTCTGTGGTTGATTGTTGTGAAGGAAAAGTGTGTGGGCGAAGGAGGAGAAGAGGTTAGGAACATTGATAAAGGTAGATGTAAACTAGAGACATTGGGATTTGCTCAACTAGATGCTAAGAAACCTGCACAGATGAAGACCAACCTTCCTCTCGATGTTGGGACAGAGTTCCCCAGACTAAGCACCAAGAAGCAGAGACCTCAAGATTCAAAGAGAATTTTGCGATCTCAACAAAGATCGAAGGTCAACAATCTTACTGAAGATATCTTGGATCACCAAGGCCTGGGATCCCAGAGCAGCGGCTGAATATGCTGACAGAGTAGGACAGGTCAGGAAGGCTGTTACCTGACCTGTCTCCAACCACTGGTAAGATTTTGTTTCTAAATTTTAGATTTTACCTGGCTTGATTGCTGTAATATAAAATTACTTTCTTTAAGATGTCTATAATATTCTTTGGCCTACAACAAAGAGAATCAAAGAGACGCAAATTCATAAAAAGGTGCGGTGATCTGAAACTAGTGCTTGTACTCAATCACTAAAGGAGGGTAACCAAATGAAGGTGTGGAGTTTTCTGATCTTTTGCACCTCGTTCTAGTCAACAGCAGTGGCAAACTGGAATGATTATCAGCCAAAGTAGGTGCACTATGGCAGGGAAATACAAACTCAAACAGGGGCACACTGTCAAAGGACAGCACTGGACGTTCCACCAGGGACACAAGGCCAGGATCTGGAGGACGACCTGGAGGCTGAGCCCAAAGGCAAAGATCCTCAGGAGGTCGGCGGTGGCGAAAGCTGTGCCAGCTCAACATTCAGCCAACTCTAATTTTAGTTATCCTCCAGGTTATAACATGACACTGATTATAAATAATGGAAAGCAGATACTTTAGCACATAACTGTGAGGAGATCCCTTTAGAGAAACTTCAAGATGGAGTATTTGAGAAAAGAGCTATGAAGACAGTCCTTTGGATGATGTCCATCTCTCTGGTGGTGTCTGTCAGAATGTTCTTCATGTTGAACACAGTCCTTCCCCACCATGTCCATCTCTCTCACAAACACCGTAGCTCCCTCATGTGGCTGCCGAGGTCTACGACAACTGCAACCATCTGTCAAAATTATAACACAACCCTTTTTGTACTTGTATACAGGGGTGCCGCTCATAATTTTGGGTCCCATGAAGAGATTGCAATTTGGGGCCCCCTCCTCACTATTTCGGTTATGTCTGTTTTTTCATTCAACACATTTTCATTCCAAGCTTTTTGAAGGACCTCCCCCCTCATCGGGGCCCTGGGTAGTCAGTCCCACTTTCCCCCCCACTTCGACACCCCTGCTCATATATAAGCCATCATCTTATATACCTTAGAATGATGAAACTAGTCTTTGAATCCTTAAAACTGTAAAAGAGTGAAGATACCGTTGTTTCCGATTGCTTAAGCACAATTTTGAAAACATAGTGCGCTGACAACGCATGCTGAAACCATGGTTATCTGTGAAACGCCCTGCTTAGTTGTGGGTGATATTCAGTAAGTGACAAAAACAAATGAGACAGAGACAAGGGAAGTAGTGGTGGGAGGTTGTAAAAGTTCTGATATAAAATATATAAAAGACTATAAAACTATATAAAATATGTCAGCAGAACCACTGATAGCAGAAGTATGACTGCCAGTGTGGAAACTAAAAAAGCTTAATAACTTTGTTAGAATAATGGTTGGAGACACTTGGAAGATGGACTGACTAAGGAATTTTATGGTTGATTCTAATAAACTGATAACCGTGTAATTAACTCTGTGGTTGATTGTTGTGAAGGAAAAGTGTGTGGGCGAAGGAGGAGAAGAGGTTAGGAACATTGATAAAGGTAGATGTAAACTAGAGACATTGGGATTTGCTCAACTAGATGCTAAGAAACCTGCACAGATGAAGACCAACCTTCCTCTCGATGTTGGGACAGAGTTCCCCAGACTAAGCACCAAGAAGCAGAGACCTCAAGATTCAAAGAGAATTTTGCGATCTCAACAAAGATCGAAGGTCAACAGTCTTACTGAAGATATCTTGGATCACCAAGGCCTGGGATCCCAGAGCAGCGGCTGAATATGCTGACAGAGTAGGACAGGTCAGGAAGGCTGTTACCTGACCTGTCTCCAACCACTGGTAAGATTTTGTTTCTAAATTTTAGATTTTACCTGGCTTGATTGCTGTAATATAAAATTACTTTCTTTAAGATGTCTATAATATTCTTTGGCCTACAACAAAGAGAATCAAAGAGACGCAAATTCATAAAAAGGTGCGGTGATCTGAAACTAGTGCTTGTACTCAATCACTAAAGGAGGGTAACCAAATGAAGGTGTGGAGTTTTCTGATCTTTTGCACCTCGTTCTAGTCAACAGCAGTGGCAAACTGGAATGATTATCAGCCAAAGTAGGTGCACTATGGCAGGGAAATACAAACTCAAACAGGGGCACACTGTCAAAGGACAGCACTGGACGTTCCACCAGGGACACAAGGCCAGGATCTGGAGGACGACCTGGAGGCTGAGCCCAAAGGCAAAGATCCTCAGGAGGTCGGCGGTGGCGAAAGCTGTGCCAGCTCAACATTCAGCCAACTCTAATTTTAGTTATCCTCCAGGTTATAACATGACACTGATTATAAATAATGGAAAGCAGATACTTTAGCACATAACTGTGAGGAGATCCCTTTAGAGAAACTTCAAGATGGAGTATTTGAGAAAAGAGCTATGAAGACAGTCCTTTGGATGATGTCCATCTCTCTGGTGGTGTCTGTCAGAATGTTCTTCATGTTGAACACAGTCCTTCCCCACCATGTCCATCTCTCTCACAAACACCGTAGCTCCCTCATGTGGCTGCCGAGGTCTACGACAACTGCAACCATCTGTCAAAATTATAACACAACCCTTTTTGTACTTGTATACAGGGGTGCCGCTCATAATTTTGGGTCCCATGAAGAGATTGCAATTTGGGGCCCCCTCCTCACTATTTCGGTTATGTCTGTTTTTTCATTCAACACATTTTCATTCCAAGCTTTTTGAAGGACCTCCCCCCTCATCGGGGCCCTGGGTAGTCAGTCCCACTTTCCCCCCCACTTCGACACCCCTGCTCATATATAAGCCATCATCTTATATACCTTAGAATGATGAAACTAGTCTTTGAATCCTTAAAACTGTAAAAGAGTGAAGATACCGTTGTTTCCGATTGCTTAAGCACAATTTTGAAAACATAGTGCGCTGACAACGCATGCTGAAACCATGGTTATCTGTGAAACGCCCTGCTTAGTTGTGGGTGATATTCAGTAAGTGACAAAAACAAATGAGACAGAGACAAGGGAAGTAGTGGTGGGAGGTTGTAAAAGTTCTGATATAAAATATATAAAAGACTATAAAACTATATAAAATATGTCAGCAGAACCACTGATAGCAGAAGTATGACTGCCAGTGTGGAAACTAAAAAAGCTTAATAACTTTGTTAGAATAATGGTTGGAGACACTTGGAAGATGGACTGACTAAGGAATTTTATGGTTGATTCTAATAAACTGATAACCGTGTAATTAACTCTGTGGTTGATTGTTGTGAAGGAAAAGTGTGTGGGCGAAGGAGGAGAAGAGGTTAGGAACATTGATAAAGGTAGATGTAAACTAGAGACATTGGGATTTGCTCAACTAGATGCTAAGAAACCTGCACAGATGAAGACCAACCTTCCTCTCGATGTTGGGACAGAGTTCCCCAGACTAAGCACCAAGAAGCAGAGACCTCAAGATTCAAAGAGAATTTTGCGATCTCAACAAAGATCGAAGGTCAACAATCTTACTGAAGATATCTTGGATCACCAAGGCCTGGGATCCCAGAGCAGCGGCTGAATATGCTGACAGAGTAGGACAGGTCAGGAAGGCTGTTACCTGACCTGTCTCCAACCACTGGTAAGATTTTGTTTCTAAATTTTAGATTTTACCTGGCTTGATTGCTGTAATATAAAATTACTTTCTTTAAGATGTCTATAATATTCTTTGGCCTACAACAAAGAGAATCAAAGAGACGCAAATTCATAAAAAGGTGCGGTGATCTGAAACTAGTGCTTGTACTCAATCACTAAAGGAGGGTAACCAAATGAAGGTGTGGAGTTTTCTGATCTTTTGCACCTCGTTCTAGTCAACAGCAGTGGCAAACTGGAATGATTATCAGCCAAAGTAGGTGCACTATGGCAGGGAAATACAAACTCAAACAGGGGCACACTGTCAAAGGACAGCACTGGACGTTCCACCAGGGACACAAGGCCAGGATCTGGAGGACGACCTGGAGGCTGAGCCCAAAGGCAAAGATCCTCAGGAGGTCGGCGGTGGCGAAAGCTGTGCCAGCTCAACATTCAGCCAACTCTAATTTTAGTTATCCTCCAGGTTATAACATGACACTGATTATAAATAATGGAAAGCAGATACTTTAGCACATAACTGTGAGGAGATCCCTTTAGAGAAACTTCAAGATGGAGTATTTGAGAAAAGAGCTATGAAGACAGTCCTTTGGATGATGTCCATCTCTCTGGTGGTGTCTGTCAGAATGTTCTTCATGTTGAACACAGTCCTTCCCCACCATGTCCATCTCTCTCACAAACACCGTAGCTCCCTCATGTGGCTGCCGAGGTCTACAACAACTGCAACCATCTGTCAAAATTATAACACAACCCTTTTTGTACTTGTATACAGGGGTGCCGCTCATAATTTTGGGTCCCATGAAGAGATTGCAATTTGGGGCCCCCTCCTCACTATTTCGGTTATGTCTGTTTTTTCATTCAACACATTTTCATTCCAAGCTTTTTGAAGGACCTCCCCCCTCATCGGGGCCCTGGGTAGTCAGTCCCACTTTCCCCCCCACTTCGACACCCCTGCTCATATATAAGCCATCATCTTATATACCTTAGAATGATGAAACTAGTCTTTGAATCCTTAAAACTGTAAAAGAGTGAAGATACCGTTGTTTCCGATTGCTTAAGCACAATTTTGAAAACATAGTGCGCTGACAACGCATGCTGAAACCATGGTTATCTGTGAAACGCCCTGCTTAGTTGTGGGTGATATTCAGTAAGTGACAAAAACAAATGAGACAGAGACAAGGGAAGTAGTGGTGGGAGGTTGTAAAAGTTCTGATATAAAATATATAAAAGACTATAAAACTATATAAAATATGTCAGCAGAACCACTGATAGCAGAAGTATGACTGCCAGTGTGGAAACTAAAAAAGCTTAATAACTTTGTTAGAATAATGGTTGGAGACACTTGGAAGATGGACTGACTAAGGAATTTTATGGTTGATTCTAATAAACTGATAACCGTGTAATTAACTCTGTGGTTGATTGTTGTGAAGGAAAAGTGTGTGGGCGAAGGAGGAGAAGAGGTTAGGAACATTGATAAAGGTAGATGTAAACTAGAGACATTGGGATTTGCTCAACTAGATGCTAAGAAACCTGCACAGATGAAGACCAACCTTCCTCTCGATGTTGGGACAGAGTTCCCCAGACTAAGCACCAAGAAGCAGAGACCTCAAGATTCAAAGAGAATTTTGCGATCTCAACAAAGATCGAAGGTCAACAGTCTTACTGAAGATATCTTGGATCACCAAGGCCTGGGATCCCAGAGCAGCGGCTGAATATGCTGACAGAGTAGGACAGGTCAGGAAGGCTGTTACCTGACCTGTCTCCAACCACTGGTAAGATTTTGTTTCTAAATTTTAGATTTTACCTGGCTTGATTGCTGTAATATAAAATTACTTTCTTTAAGATGTCTATAATATTCTTTGGCCTACAACAAAGAGAATCAAAGAGACGCAAATTCATAAAAAGGTGCGGTGATCTGAAACTAGTGCTTGTACTCAATCACTAAAGGAGGGTAACCAAATGAAGGTGTGGAGTTTTCTGATCTTTTGCACCTCGTTCTAGTCAACAGCAGTGGCAAACTGGAATGATTATCAGCCAAAGTAGGTGCACTATGGCAGGGAAATACAAACTCAAACAGGGGCACACTGTCAAAGGACAGCACTGGACGTTCCACCAGGGACACAAGGCCAGGATCTGGAGGACGACCTGGAGGCTGAGCCCAAAGGCAAAGATCCTCAGGAGGTCGGCGGTGGCGAAAGCTGTGCCAGCTCAACATTCAGCCAACTCTAATTTTAGTTATCCTCCAGGTTATAACATGACACTGATTATAAATAATGGAAAGCAGATACTTTAGCACATAACTGTGAGGAGATCCCTTTAGAGAAACTTCAAGATGGAGTATTTGAGAAAAGAGCTATGAAGACAGTCCTTTGGATGATGTCCATCTCTCTGGTGGTGTCTGTCAGAATGTTCTTCATGTTGAACACAGTCCTTCCCCACCATGTCCATCTCTCTCACAAACACCGTAGCTCCCTCATGTGGCTGCCGAGGTCTACGACAACTGCAACCATCTGTCAAAATTATAACACAACCCTTTTTGTACTTGTATACAGGGGTGCCGCTCATAATTTTGGGTCCCATGAAGAGATTGCAATTTGGGGCCCCCTCCTCACTATTTCGGTTATGTCTGTTTTTTCATTCAACACATTTTCATTCCAAGCTTTTTGAAGGACCTCCCCCCTCATCGGGGCCC
This sequence comes from Osmerus eperlanus, assembly GCF_963692335.1. NCBI lineage: Eukaryota > Metazoa > Chordata > Actinopteri > Osmeriformes > Osmeridae > Osmerus > Osmerus eperlanus. The sequence continues at coordinate 10,854,131 of NC_085025.1, forward strand.
TGGGTAGTCAGTCCCACTTTCCCCCCCACTTCGACACCCCTGCTCATATATAAGCCATCATCTTATATACCTTAGAATGATGAAACTAGTCTTTGAATCCTTAAAACTGTAAAAGAGTGAAGATACCGTTGTTTCCGATTGCTTAAGCACAATTTTGAAAACATAGTGCGCTGACAACGCATGCTGAAACCATGGTTATCTGTGAAACGCCCTGCTTAGTTGTGGGTGATATTCAGTAAGTGACAAAAACAAATGAGACAGAGACAAGGGAAGTAGTGGTGGGAGGTTGTAAAAGTTCTGATATAAAATATATAAAAGACTATAAAACTATATAAAATATGTCAGCAGAACCACTGATAGCAGAAGTATGACTGCCAGTGTGGAAACTAAAAAAGCTTAATAACTTTGTTAGAATAATGGTTGGAGACACTTGGAAGATGGACTGACTAAGGAATTTTATGGTTGATTCTAATAAACTGATAACCGTGTAATTAACTCTGTGGTTGATTGTTGTGAAGGAAAAGTGTGTGGGCGAAGGAGGAGAAGAGGTTAGGAACATTGATAAAGGTAGATGTAAACTAGAGACATTGGGATTTGCTCAACTAGATGCTAAGAAACCTGCACAGATGAAGACCAACCTTCCTCTCGATGTTGGGACAGAGTTCCCCAGACTAAGCACCAAGAAGCAGAGACCTCAAGATTCAAAGAGAATTTTGCGATCTCAACAAAGATCGAAGGTCAACAGTCTTACTGAAGATATCTTGGATCACCAAGGCCTGGGATCCCAGAGCAGCGGCTGAATATGCTGACAGAGTAGGACAGGTCAGGAAGGCTGTTACCTGACCTGTCTCCAACCACTGGTAAGATTTTGTTTCTAAATTTTAGATTTTACCTGGCTTGATTGCTGTAATATAAAATTACTTTCTTTAAGATGTCTATAATATTCTTTGGCCTACAACAAAGAGAATCAAAGAGACGCAAATTCATAAAAAGGTGCGGTGATCTGAAACTAGTGCTTGTACTCAATCACTAAAGGAGGGTAACCAAATGAAGGTGTGGAGTTTTCTGATCTTTTGCACCTCGTTCTAGTCAACAGCAGTGGCAAACTGGAATGATTATCAGCCAAAGTAGGTGCACTATGGCAGGGAAATACAAACTCAAACAGGGGCACACTGTCAAAGGACAGCACTGGACGTTCCACCAGGGACACAAGGCCAGGATCTGGAGGACGACCTGGAGGCTGAGCCCAAAGGCAAAGATCCTCAGGAGGTCGGCGGTGGCGAAAGCTGTGCCAGCTCAACATTCAGCCAACTCTAATTTTAGTTATCCTCCAGGTTATAACATGACACTGATTATAAATAATGGAAAGCAGATACTTTAGCACATAACTGTGAGGAGATCCCTTTAGAGAAACTTCAAGATGGAGTATTTGAGAAAAGAGCTATGAAGACAGTCCTTTGGATGATGTCCATCTCTCTGGTGGTGTCTGTCAGAATGTTCTTCATGTTGAACACAGTCCTTCCCCACCATGTCCATCTCTCTCACAAACACCGTAGCTCCCTCATGTGGCTGCCGAGGTCTACGACAACTGCAACCATCTGTCAAAATTATAACACAACCCTTTTTGTACTTGTATACAGGGGTGCCGCTCATAATTTTGGGTCCCATGAAGAGATTGCAATTTGGGGCCCCCTCCTCACTATTTCGGTTATGTCTGTTTTTTCATTCAACACATTTTCATTCCAAGCTTTTTGAAGGACCTCCCCCCTCATCGGGGCCCTGGGTAGTCAGTCCCACTTTCCCCCCCACTTCGACACCCCTGCTCATATATAAGCCATCATCTTATATACCTTAGAATGATGAAACTAGTCTTTGAATCCTTAAAACTGTAAAAGAGTGAAGATACCGTTGTTTCCGATTGCTTAAGCACAATTTTGAAAACATAGTGCGCTGACAACGCATGCTGAAACCATGGTTATCTGTGAAACGCCCTGCTTAGTTGTGGGTGATATTCAGTAAGTGACAAAAACAAATGAGACAGAGACAAGGGAAGTAGTGGTGGGAGGTTGTAAAAGTTCTGATATAAAATATATAAAAGACTATAAAACTATATAAAATATGTCAGCAGAACCACTGATAGCAGAAGTATGACTGCCAGTGTGGAAACTAAAAAAGCTTAATAACTTTGTTAGAATAATGGTTGGAGACACTTGGAAGATGGACTGACTAAGGAATTTTATGGTTGATTCTAATAAACTGATAACCGTGTAATTAACTCTGTGGTTGATTGTTGTGAAGGAAAAGTGTGTGGGCGAAGGAGGAGAAGAGGTTAGGAACATTGATAAAGGTAGATGTAAACTAGAGACATTGGGATTTGCTCAACTAGATGCTAAGAAACCTGCACAGATGAAGACCAACCTTCCTCTCGATGTTGGGACAGAGTTCCCCAGACTAAGCACCAAGAAGCAGAGACCTCAAGATTCAAAGAGAATTTTGCGATCTCAACAAAGATCGAAGGTCAACAGTCTTACTGAAGATATCTTGGATCACCAAGGCCTGGGATCCCAGAGCAGCGGCTGAATATGCTGACAGAGTAGGACAGGTCAGGAAGGCTGTTACCTGACCTGTCTCCAACCACTGGTAAGATTTTGTTTCTAAATTTTAGATTTTACCTGGCTTGATTGCTGTAATATAAAATTACTTTCTTTAAGATGTCTATAATATTCTTTGGCCTACAACAAAGAGAATCAAAGAGACGCAAATTCATAAAAAGGTGCGGTGATCTGAAACTAGTGCTTGTACTCAATCACTAAAGGAGGGTAACCAAATGAAGGTGTGGAGTTTTCTGATCTTTTGCACCTCGTTCTAGTCAACAGCAGTGGCAAACTGGAATGATTATCAGCCAAAGTAGGTGCACTATGGCAGGGAAATACAAACTCAAACAGGGGCACACTGTCAAAGGACAGCACTGGACGTTCCACCAGGGACACAAGGCCAGGATCTGGAGGACGACCTGGAGGCTGAGCCCAAAGGCAAAGATCCTCAGGAGGTCGGCGGTGGCGAAAGCTGTGCCAGCTCAACATTCAGCCAACTCTAATTTTAGTTATCCTCCAGGTTATAACATGACACTGATTATAAATAATGGAAAGCAGATACTTTAGCACATAACTGTGAGGAGATCCCTTTAGAGAAACTTCAAGATGGAGTATTTGAGAAAAGAGCTATGAAGACAGTCCTTTGGATGATGTCCATCTCTCTGGTGGTGTCTGTCAGAATGTTCTTCATGTTGAACACAGTCCTTCCCCACCATGTCCATCTCTCTCACAAACACCGTAGCTCCCTCATGTGGCTGCCGAGGTCTACGACAACTGCAACCATCTGTCAAAATTATAACACAACCCTTTTTGTACTTGTATACAGGGGTGCCGCTCATAATTTTGGGTCCCATGAAGAGATTGCAATTTGGGGCCCCCTCCTCACTATTTCGGTTATGTCTGTTTTTTCATTCAACACATTTTCATTCCAAGCTTTTTGAAGGACCTCCCCCCTCATCGGGGCCCTGGGTAGTCAGTCCCACTTTCCCCCCCACTTCGACACCCCTGCTCATATATAAGCCATCATCTTATATACCTTAGAATGATGAAACTAGTCTTTGAATCCTTAAAACTGTAAAAGAGTGAAGATACCGTTGTTTCCGATTGCTTAAGCACAATTTTGAAAACATAGTGCGCTGACAACGCATGCTGAAACCATGGTTATCTGTGAAACGCCCTGCTTAGTTGTGGGTGATATTCAGTAAGTGACAAAAACAAATGAGACAGAGACAAGGGAAGTAGTGGTGGGAGGTTGTAAAAGTTCTGATATAAAATATATAAAAGACTATAAAACTATATAAAATATGTCAGCAGAACCACTGATAGCAGAAGTATGACTGCCAGTGTGGAAACTAAAAAAGCTTAATAACTTTGTTAGAATAATGGTTGGAGACACTTGGAAGATGGACTGACTAAGGAATTTTATGGTTGATTCTAATAAACTGATAACCGTGTAATTAACTCTGTGGTTGATTGTTGTGAAGGAAAAGTGTGTGGGCGAAGGAGGAGAAGAGGTTAGGAACATTGATAAAGGTAGATGTAAACTAGAGACATTGGGATTTGCTCAACTAGATGCTAAGAAACCTGCACAGATGAAGACCAACCTTCCTCTCGATGTTGGGACAGAGTTCCCCAGACTAAGCACCAAGAAGCAGAGACCTCAAGATTCAAAGAGAATTTTGCGATCTCAACAAAGATCGAAGGTCAACAATCTTACTGAAGATATCTTGGATCACCAAGGCCTGGGATCCCAGAGCAGCGGCTGAATATGCTGACAGAGTAGGACAGGTCAGGAAGGCTGTTACCTGACCTGTCTCCAACCACTGGTAAGATTTTGTTTCTAAATTTTAGATTTTACCTGGCTTGATTGCTGTAATATAAAATTACTTTCTTTAAGATGTCTATAATATTCTTTGGCCTACAACAAAGAGAATCAAAGAGACGCAAATTCATAAAAAGGTGCGGTGATCTGAAACTAGTGCTTGTACTCAATCACTAAAGGAGGGTAACCAAATGAAGGTGTGGAGTTTTCTGATCTTTTGCACCTCGTTCTAGTCAACAGCAGTGGCAAACTGGAATGATTATCAGCCAAAGTAGGTGCACTATGGCAGGGAAATACAAACTCAAACAGGGGCACACTGTCAAAGGACAGCACTGGACGTTCCACCAGGGACACAAGGCCAGGATCTGGAGGACGACCTGGAGGCTGAGCCCAAAGGCAAAGATCCTCAGGAGGTCGGCGGTGGCGAAAGCTGTGCCAGCTCAACATTCAGCCAACTCTAATTTTAGTTATCCTCCAGGTTATAACATGACACTGATTATAAATAATGGAAAGCAGATACTTTAGCACATAACTGTGAGGAGATCCCTTTAGAGAAACTTCAAGATGGAGTATTTGAGAAAAGAGCTATGAAGACAGTCCTTTGGATGATGTCCATCTCTCTGGTGGTGTCTGTCAGAATGTTCTTCATGTTGAACACAGTCCTTCCCCACCATGTCCATCTCTCTCACAAACACCGTAGCTCCCTCATGTGGCTGCCGAGGTCTACGACAACTGCAACCATCTGTCAAAATTATAACACAACCCTTTTTGTACTTGTATACAGGGGTGCCGCTCATAATTTTGGGTCCCATGAAGAGATTGCAATTTGGGGCCCCCTCCTCACTATTTCGGTTATGTCTGTTTTTTCATTCAACACATTTTCATTCCAAGCTTTTTGAAGGACCTCCCCCCTCATCGGGGCCCTGGGTAGTCAGTCCCACTTTCCCCCCCACTTCGACACCCCTGCTCATATATAAGCCATCATCTTATATACCTTAGAATGATGAAACTAGTCTTTGAATCCTTAAAACTGTAAAAGAGTGAAGATACCGTTGTTTCCGATTGCTTAAGCACAATTTTGAAAACATAGTGCGCTGACAACGCATGCTGAAACCATGGTTATCTGTGAAACGCCCTGCTTAGTTGTGGGTGATATTCAGTAAGTGACAAAAACAAATGAGACAGAGACAAGGGAAGTAGTGGTGGGAGGTTGTAAAAGTTCTGATATAAAATATATAAAAGACTATAAAACTATATAAAATATGTCAGCAGAACCACTGATAGCAGAAGTATGACTGCCAGTGTGGAAACTAAAAAAGCTTAATAACTTTGTTAGAATAATGGTTGGAGACACTTGGAAGATGGACTGACTAAGGAATTTTATGGTTGATTCTAATAAACTGATAACCGTGTAATTAACTCTGTGGTTGATTGTTGTGAAGGAAAAGTGTGTGGGCGAAGGAGGAGAAGAGGTTAGGAACATTGATAAAGGTAGATGTAAACTAGAGACATTGGGATTTGCTCAACTAGATGCTAAGAAACCTGCACAGATGAAGACCAACCTTCCTCTCGATGTTGGGACAGAGTTCCCCAGACTAAGCACCAAGAAGCAGAGACCTCAAGATTCAAAGAGAATTTTGCGATCTCAACAAAGATCGAAGGTCAACAATCTTACTGAAGATATCTTGGATCACCAAGGCCTGGGATCCCAGAGCAGCGGCTGAATATGCTGACAGAGTAGGACAGGTCAGGAAGGCTGTTACCTGACCTGTCTCCAACCACTGGTAAGATTTTGTTTCTAAATTTTAGATTTTACCTGGCTTGATTGCTGTAATATAAAATTACTTTCTTTAAGATGTCTATAATATTCTTTGGCCTACAACAAAGAGAATCAAAGAGACGCAAATTCATAAAAAGGTGCGGTGATCTGAAACTAGTGCTTGTACTCAATCACTAAAGGAGGGTAACCAAATGAAGGTGTGGAGTTTTCTGATCTTTTGCACCTCGTTCTAGTCAACAGCAGTGGCAAACTGGAATGATTATCAGCCAAAGTAGGTGCACTATGGCAGGGAAATACAAACTCAAACAGGGGCACACTGTCAAAGGACAGCACTGGACGTTCCACCAGGGACACAAGGCCAGGATCTGGAGGACGACCTGGAGGCTGAGCCCAAAGGCAAAGATCCTCAGGAGGTCGGCGGTGGCGAAAGCTGTGCCAGCTCAACATTCAGCCAACTCTAATTTTAGTTATCCTCCAGGTTATAACATGACACTGATTATAAATAATGGAAAGCAGATACTTTAGCACATAACTGTGAGGAGATCCCTTTAGAGAAACTTCAAGATGGAGTATTTGAGAAAAGAGCTATGAAGACAGTCCTTTGGATGATGTCCATCTCTCTGGTGGTGTCTGTCAGAATGTTCTTCATGTTGAACACAGTCCTTCCCCACCATGTCCATCTCTCTCACAAACACCGTAGCTCCCTCATGTGGCTGCCGAGGTCTACGACAACTGCAACCATCTGTCAAAATTATAACACAACCCTTTTTGTACTTGTATACAGGGGTGCCGCTCATAATTTTGGGTCCCATGAAGAGATTGCAATTTGGGGCCCCCTCCTCACTATTTCGGTTATGTCTGTTTTTTCATTCAACACATTTTCATTCCAAGCTTTTTGAAGGACCTCCCCCCTCATCGGGGCCCTGGGTAGTCAGTCCCACTTTCCCCCCCACTTCGACACCCCTGCTCATATATAAGCCATCATCTTATATACCTTAGAATGATGAAACTAGTCTTTGAATCCTTAAAACTGTAAAAGAGTGAAGATACCGTTGTTTCCGATTGCTTAAGCACAATTTTGAAAACATAGTGCGCTGACAACGCATGCTGAAACCATGGTTATCTGTGAAACGCCCTGCTTAGTTGTGGGTGATATTCAGTAAGTGACAAAAACAAATGAGACAGAGACAAGGGAAGTAGTGGTGGGAGGTTGTAAAAGTTCTGATATAAAATATATAAAAGACTATAAAACTATATAAAATATGTCAGCAGAACCACTGATAGCAGAAGTATGACTGCCAGTGTGGAAACTAAAAAAGCTTAATAACTTTGTTAGAATAATGGTTGGAGACACTTGGAAGATGGACTGACTAAGGAATTTTATGGTTGATTCTAATAAACTGATAACCGTGTAATTAACTCTGTGGTTGATTGTTGTGAAGGAAAAGTGTGTGGGCGAAGGAGGAGAAGAGGTTAGGAACATTGATAAAGGTAGATGTAAACTAGAGACATTGGGATTTGCTCAACTAGATGCTAAGAAACCTGCACAGATGAAGACCAACCTTCCTCTCGATGTTGGGACAGAGTTCCCCAGACTAAGCACCAAGAAGCAGAGACCTCAAGATTCAAAGAGAATTTTGCGATCTCAACAAAGATCGAAGGTCAACAATCTTACTGAAGATATCTTGGATCACCAAGGCCTGGGATCCCAGAGCAGCGGCTGAATATGCTGACAGAGTAGGACAGGTCAGGAAGGCTGTTACCTGACCTGTCTCCAACCACTGGTAAGATTTTGTTTCTAAATTTTAGATTTTACCTGGCTTGATTGCTGTAATATAATATGTAAGATGTCTATAATATTCTTTGGCCTACAACAGTTATTGTTTAGGTTTAGGTAACCTTTTGGCCTAAGACAGTATTGTTTATGCTTACTGACAGACTACTAAGCAGTTTTGACCCTGGTTGTTTTGCCCACACCCCAGAGGTTCTTCAACACAGGTTCCTCTTTCTTGTCTTACTGTAAGCTCTGTGTCCAGTGTTGAACATCTGTATTAAGTTCTGCAGCCTGTTTCTTTTTTGCTTCCTTGCATATTGTGGAGTTCCTCATTTGATAGACATGAGCTGTTGATGAAAAACTTTTAATGAAACAAATAATAATTCCACCACAATTTCCCTGTATGCTGAAGAAGCTTCTGCAAAATACAAATGAAAGCTGTTAAAGTAACAGTATTTTGTGTGTTTGTTTGTGTGTGTAAGACAAGACACATTCATGACCAAAAAGTCCATAGAAGGCAATGTTGTCCAAGAGGCGTGTATCTATTCAAGTTCTCTGAATGTTCTCCAGTGTATCTGAACTCAGAGGGTTGGATCTTAGTCTGAGTCAGAGGGTGGGATCTCTGTGAGTATAAGAACAGCAGCTCTTCTACAGAGCTGCTGTGGGTTACATCTTCTGAATGTGACACAGAGACCTCTAGTCCTGATGAAGATGATGGTGATGAAGATGATGCTGGCTGTGGAACTCTGCCTCCTCCTGCTCGTCCTCCACACTCCTCTCTGCCTCTCTAAGGTAGTGGACAAGTTTCACAACAACAACTGCCTGCAATTCTTTGTAGGATCGAAAACTCCAGAGATCAAAGATGTTTTGGAAGGCGGCGTTGTTAAAGATAAAAACAGATACAAGCTCATTTGCCAGAGGTCCATCGGAGTTGATAGGTTTGCAACGCTGTATGATACACTCAACAAGATCCCTATGTTTTCTGCATATACCTTTGAGGAAAAATCAGATTGTGAAAAATTTGAAAGACCGAAGAAGTTTGAAACTGAGGTGATTCTTACTATTTTATTGTTTTATTTATTTTTGTTTCCAAATTGTCTTGGATGTTGATACTATATCTGAGAAACAGTTTGTAAGCTGATAATAATGTTGACAATGATGATCTTTATTTATGATGAAGTGAAGCGGTGTAAGAGTCACATATTTACATGTGACTTAAGATATACTGTCTTGTTGCAGAGGGACCTTGACAACAATAAACAAGCCACTGATGAGGATTATAAAGGTCAACTGGATGGTCCCCTCAAGGTAAACAGAGGCCACCTTTTCCCATGCCAGCATGCAAAAGATCAAGAAACCAAGAAGTCAACATTTACCCTGACCAACGTCGTCCCTCAAAAGGGAAGCTTCAATGGTGGGAGCTGGAAAGACATGGAGACGAATGTCCAAAACCTTATGAACAAAGATTGCAAGGACAATAATAAAGTGAAGGCTTATGTGATAACAGGAGCTGTGCCTAGTAAATCTGAGAACAAAATGAAAGGTGTCAACATTCCTGCGTCCATGTGGACAGCCTACTGTTGCAAAGATAATAATGGCAAATGGGTGTCAAAGGCACACTGGGCAGAAAACAAGGATGACACTAAACCCCCCCAAAAAATTCAATCAATCAGTCTGTCTCAACTTTACAAAAAAGTTGAAAATACATTTGGAAAAAAACTTTTTCCAGATGGTACGTGTACCTAAATAATCCTAATAATGAGTAAACAACCTCCTCTGACTGCTTTTTAAACAAGCTGGTGATGTACTTGATGCCCTTTGTAATTCTTTCTCTCTTTTCTTTTTACCAAACTGAATTGTTACACGAGATTAAGGTGTATCAAACAGTTTCTGATGTATTGGCAGACATATTTCAGGGTAGCTTGAAGTTCTATTGTGGACAATTCCCTGTATCTTTGCTTCTGCTCTTAATTCTTTCCTGACTTTCAACATTAGATCAGGTGCCACGCTTCCTATACTGTGTGTTTTGAGAGGCAGAACGTTGACAAGAGCATCATGATGCTGAGTGACTGGAACATGTCACCCTTCTTCATGGACTCAAATGTACATGTAATGTTTGCTCATGAATAAAATTACAGCATTAGCACGGTGTCATTCATTACTTATATCAATAGGTAATATACTAAAAGCAATTGGCTTTTTCTTGACAGTTTGTCTATGGCCTCAACCCTAATAGAAATGCTACTGCTTTGATTCTGACATACTGTGATGAATCTACTAAGTCACAGTCTCTTCTGGATGTGAAGATTTAAACCTACTTTCTGACACCTACAGATCTGAGAAGTCTCTTAGCATAAAAGTGTCTGCTAAATGAACTCATTGTTATTAGACATTATTAAGTCTGATTTAAGAAGTTTGTTAAACATGCTTTATTTCATTGTGGGAATACATGTGAATGTGTGTGTGTGTGTACCTGACATCTTTTGTATTTGTGGATGTAGGCTAAATCGTACACACCATCATTTCAACAGTTTTTAAGGTTCATTCTTCCTTCTCCCTTTCTCCAAGGTTGACGGACTAGTTTGCTCATTGATTTGCACTAACATAATACAAAGTGACAATTATCTTGGGCAACACCTATAAGGACATTAAGGTCAAGTCTATATTGCAAGCTTGCTGCAGTTAATATTGTTTTTGACAAAAAGACTGCAGTGACACTTTGTTGTTGTAGCACACTGTGTCCACTAGGTGGTGCCATACTGACTTGAAAGTTAGCCAGACTGGGGGCTTCCAGAGCCATCTACATTTACATGTATTCATTTAGCAGATCCTGGTCCTGTCCTACATCTATAAAGTTGAATAATGGATTTTGGTGTTTTAAAAACCCATCGACACTGTATGACTATGTTTAGCCTGTGTTCTGCTCCTCTCTCCCACCAACCGTCTCTGGAGGAGGGGATCCCTCTCTGAATTGCTCCTCCCAAGGTTTCTTCCATTTTTTTCTCCTGTTGAGAGTTTTTTGGGAGTTTTTCCTTGTCTTCCTTGAGGGTTTAGGTTGGCTGAGGGGCAGTTCTATGGGCATATGTGAAGCCCTCTGTGACATGCTTGCGTGTAAAAAGGGCTATACAAATTAATTTGATTTGATTTGATTTGAGCAGATGCTTTTATCCAAAGCGACTTCCAAGAGAGAGCTTTACAAAAGTGCATATGTCACTGATCATAACAACAAGATAGTCCCAAAACATTGCGGGTAGCCAAAACATGAAGCATACATTGTGAAAAAAACTAATAAGTGCCAAAGGGAAGAACCATAAGAGCATGTAGTTAAACAAGTTACAATTAAACAACATGAACCTCAAAAGTGCAAGAGTGTACCTGTAGAAAAGCAAGCAACAATAATATATTTCACAGCGAGTACAAGAATTTTAAATCAGTTACAACTAACCAACAAGAGCAACAAGTCCCTAAATAAGAGTCATTGTGTTCCTGGAGGAAACTAACATCAGGTCCAGCAAATCATTCCTAAGTACCGTTGTACTCCCGGAACAAGTGCGTCTTGAGCCTTTTCTTGAAGGTGGAGAGACAGTCAGTGTCTCTGATGGAGGTGGGGAGTTGATTCCACCACTGGGGGGCCAGACAGGAGAAGAGCTTGTGTTGGGACCGGGCGGTCTTGAGCGGTGGGACCACCAGGCGGTTGTCAGAAGAAGACCATAGGTGGCGGGGGGGGGGGGGGGGGGGTGTAAGGCTGGAGGAGAGAATTGATGTAGTCGGGTGCAGTCCCGTTCACCGCTCGGAAGGTCAGTACCAGGGTCTTGAATCTGATACGGGCCGTGATGGGAAGCCAGTGGAGGGAGATGAGGAGCGGGGTAACATGGGAGCGTCTGGGTAGATTGAAGACCAGACGGGCTGCTGCGTTCTGAATCCTCTGGAGAGGGCGGGTTGCACATGCTGGGAGACCGGCAAGCAGCGAGTTGCAGTAGTCCAACTTGGAGAGGACAAGTGCTTGGACTAGCAGCTGGGTGGAATGCTCAGACAGGTATCTCCTGATCTTCCGGATGTTGTAGAGGGTAAATCTACACGACCGGGAGACTGCAGCAATGTGGGCTGTGAGGGAGAGCTCGTCATCCATGGTCACCCCAAGGTTCCTGGCAGAGGATGAAGGGGTCACCGTCGCAGATCCCAGGGTGATTGAGAGATCGTGGGAGATGGAGGGTTTGGCCGGGATGATGAGAAGTTCTGTTTTGGCGAGGTTCAGCTTTCAGAAAGAAACAATGTCAGAGACCCCTATCAGATTCGGTGAGAGCAGGCATGCCCTCTAAAGAGCAACCATGCATGTGTGTTTTTTATGTTATTTAACTATATTGAGAACAAATTCTTAATTACAATGAAGACCTGGAGGCAGCGACAGGAGGCAAGTATACAAGACATTAAAAACAGAAACAATTAGGACAATCTATTCAGTGTTTAAGACATATATATGTACTGTGTTCAAAGAGACGCTAATTCATGAAAAAGTGCAGTGATCTGAAACTAGTGCTTGTACTCAATCACTAAAGGAGGGTAACCAAATGAAGGTGTGGAGTTTTCTGATCTTTTGCACCTCGTTCTAGTCAACAGCAGTGGCAAACTGGAATGATTATCAGCCAAAGTAGGTGCACTATGGCAGGGAAATACAAACTCAAACAGGGGCACACTGTCAAAGGACAGCACTGGACGTTCCACCAGGGACACAAGGCCAGGATCTGGAGGACGACATGGAGGCTGAGCCCAAAGGCAAAGATCCTCAGGAGGTCGGCGGTGGCGAAAGCTGTGCTGGTCCTGAGGAGCAGGGAGCTTGGGGGAGTCTGGGGTCAGGCAGGAACCCTCTGGGGTCATTAGGGTCTCGGAGGTCGACGCAGCCAGTGCTGGGGGCTCAGAGCTGGGGCACTGGGCAAGGCGGGCTCATGTTGAGGCATGAGATGAGGACAGCACCGGGGCGGGGGCTGCAGCGGAAGCTGTGGCTGGGATTGAGATTGTGGCTGTGATTGAGAGCTGAGCCTGCAGAGTGAAGTACTCGAACAGTCATCAGCAGAGGTGTCAGGGGGGGGGGGGAGGGGCTTGCATTGTTGCAAGGTGACCCATCCCAGGGCCACGTCACCTGCCTTGGCGTGACTTCTGCGGCGGTCTCCAAGGGGTCCCCCAGAGCCAGATGGTCGTACCCAGGAAGGTTGGGGTGTCTGTTGGATCCATCTCTTGGTCAGTTCATACTGTCAGCGGCTAGAGTCCTGAACTCGATGGTGTGAGCTGCCACACTGCGCGAGCCCAGGCGGAGGGATAAGAGCCGCTTGTCAGAGTCCTTACGAGCAGGCTGGTCGAAGGCCTTCCGCATCTCCCCGGTGAACCTGTCATAGGAATGGCAGAAGTCTGACTGATGCTCCCACACAGCAGTGGCCCAAGCAAAGGCGGCTCCTCTCAGGGATCCAATCATTTAGTACACAGGATCTTTGGGTGGGATACAGGGAGTACGTACGGTAGCAGAAATGTCATTGAGACTGAAGGAGATGGACTGGAGGACTGCATCGTGCTGCACTCGGAGGATGCCTTGACTGGCAACAGCTTGGAGGAGGGTATCCAGGCGAGAAGAGGTAGGCACTGTGTTAGCTGAGTCCATCGCTTACGGTCAGTTCCGACCGTCAAGGGTGAGTGCAGGAGGTGGAGAGAGAGGCAGGCAAGGAAGGATCAAAACTGAAAGATATTTAACGTACAAAACTCAACACAAAGGAACACTCAGAGAGAACAAGGAAAGTGTAAAGACTGTCCAAGGCGGGCACCATAAATACACACAAAGACCAAACAAGACACAGGTCAAACCAACGACAAGGAACAAGGAAATGAAACCTCATACAGACACTAAACACAACATGAGTGCAGTTAATCATACACTGGGAAAAACAAGGAAACACTGGAGAAGGGAAAAACATGAAAACTCAAACAGAGGCATGGGTATGGGCGTGATAATAGGGCTAAAATGGCATGTGAGTGTATGTGCATGTGTGTGTATCAGACAAGATAGTACTAACCACACAGTCCATAGAAGGCGATGTTGTCCAAGAGGCGTGTATCTATTCAAGTTCTCTGAATGTTCTCCAGTGTATCTGAACTCAGAGGGTTGGATCTTAGTCTGAGTCAGAGGGTGGGATCTCTGTGAGTATAAGAACAGCAGCTCTTCTACAGAGCTACTGTGGGTTACATCCTCTGAATGTGACACAGAGACCTCTAGTCCTGATGAAGATGATGGTGAGGAAGATGATGCTGGCTGTGGAACTCTGCCTCCTCCTGCTCGTCCTCCACACTCCTCTCTGCCTCTCTGATGTAGTGGACAAGTTTGACAACAACCACTGCCTGGAATTCTTTGCGGGATCGAAAACTCCAGACATCCTAGGTGTTTTGGAAAACGGCACTGTTAAAGATCAAAACAGATACAAGCTCATATGCCAGAAGTTTTACAAGACTGAGAGGTTTGCAACGCTGTATGATACACAAAACAAGATCCCAGTGTTTTCTGCATATACCTTTGAGGGGAAAAAAGACAATACTACTAAATTTACATGTAACAAGTGGAGAACTGAGGTGATTCTTACTATTTTATTGTTTTGTTTATTTTTGTTTTCAAATTGTGGATCTGAGAAACTGTTTGTAAGCTGATAATAATGCTAACAACGATGATATTATTTTATGATGAAGAGAAGTGGTGTAAGAGTAACATATTTACATGCGACTTCAGCTATACTGTCTTGTTGCAGGCGGGCCTTCACCCACAAGCCACCAACGCTGATTATATAAATGAAACACACGGTGTCCACCAGGTAGACAGAGGCCACCTTTTCCCAATCCAGCATGCAAAAGACCTGAAAACCAAACAGTCAACATGTACCCTGACCAACATCGTCCCTCAAAAGAAAAGCTTCAATGGTGGGAGCTGGTCCAGGATGGAGACGTCTGTCAATGAACTTATGACCGAACATTGCAATGACGATAATAAGCTGAAGGCCTACGTGGTAACAGGAACTGTGCCTGGCAATATCGCAATGAATGGCAGAGTCAACATCCCCCAGCTCATGTGGACAGCGTTCTGTTGTCAGAATAAGAACAAGCAATGGGTGTCCAAGGCACACTGGGCAGATAATGTGGAGGAGGGAGAGGGCTGTACAATTCCACCAAGATCTCTGGCAGAACTGCAAACAACACTATGCTTAAAGATCTTTCCAGATTCATGTCTGGAGGACTTAGTTTTGAATGAAAATGAAGTTGTGGCATTGAAGGAAAATAATAGTAAGTCACCGAACTACTGCCATAGCCACGGGAACATATTGTATCAGGGGGGTGCTGGGGGGGGGGGGGGCTTTGGCTTTTTTCTTTTGTTTTTGTCTTTGTCTTTTGGGCTGATGGATATGTAAAGAAATCATATATTCTTTTCTGACTCACCATAATTAGCTGAGTTTGTTTTCTCGTTTGAATATTCTAATTTTAGCGTAACACGTCACGTCATTCACACCAGATCGACTTTTGAAATATATTCTTCAATTTCTTTTTCTTCGATTTCTCAAAATCACAAACCACATTTGACATCATATAAAAACAAAATAATATTTCAAACAATTGTATGAATAAAGGTAGGAAATGAAAAACCTGTTGAAAAACTAAAACTTTATTTCAAGTCATATCATTATAAATGATCAATTATAAATTTAAAATGTAAATGTAAATTATCGTGCTGTCAGCAAAATCAGAATCAGAATCAGAATGGGTTTTATTCGCCATGAAAGTTTGCACAGACAAGGAATTTGCTTTGGCAGGAAGGTGCAAACATTAAACATATAGGAATCTAAAATTTTTATATGAGGACTAACTATACTAAGGGTACAAAACTAGCAAACTAAGGGTACATAACTAGCAATGGAATTAGATTAAAATAAACTATACAATAAAATATAAAATAAAATATAAGTTGCAGTAATTTACAATATAAATATACAAATATTACAAAAAATACAAATGGTACAGGATTGTATTGTCCAGTGCAAAAAGCAGTGTTGTTTTAAGGGCATTAAGTCATGACGTCCTTGTGAACCCTTGGCCTTGTTGAAGAGGCCAACAGCGGAAGGGAAGAAACTGTTTTTGTGGCGTGTGGTATTGGTCCTGATGGGCCGCAGCCTTCTGCCGGAGGGGAGTGACTGAAACAGGGAGTGACCAGGGTGGGAGGAGTCAGCCACAATCACAAAACAGTACTCAAACAGTACACAATCACGAGCAAGGAATGTAATACAGAGTACTGATATATAACTTTAAATGATTCAAATGTGTTTTCTTCTGCTTTCATGACTACACTCCAAGTAACACAGGAAGAGAAGCCTAAAAAAGAAAAAAAAAACGATTCCAACTATCAGTCTGTCTGATCTTTACAATATACAGAATATCGGAAAACTTTTTTCAGATGGTACATGTGTCTAAATAATCCTAATAATGAGTAAACAACCTCCTCTGACTGCTTTCTAAACAAGCTGGTGATGTACTTGATGCCCTTTGTAATTCTTTCTCTCTTTTCTTTTTACCAAACTGAATTGTTACAGCATTGTTAAGGATAAAGGTGTATCAAACAGTTTCTGATGTATTGGCAGACATATTTCAGGGTAGCTTGAAGTTCTATTGTGGACAATTCCCTGTATCTTTGCTTCTGCTCTTAATTCTTTCCTGACTTTCAACATTAGATCAGGTGCCACGCTTCCTATACTGTGTGTTTTGAGAGGCAGAACGTTGACAAGAGCATCATGATGCTGAGTGACTGGAACATGTCACCCTTCTTCATGGACTCAAATGTACATGTAATGTTTGCTCATGAATAAAATTACAGCATTAGCACGGTGTCATTCATTACTTATATCAATAGGTAATATACTTTAAGCAATTGGCTTTTCCTCAACAGTTTGTCTAAGGTTTAAACTTTCTGACAACTTCAGATCCGAGAAGTCTCTTAGCATAAAAGTGTCTGCTAAATGAACTCATTGTTATTATACATTATTAAGTATGATTTAAAAAGTTTGTTAAACATGCTTCATGTCATTGTGGGAATACATGTGAATGTGTGTGTGTACCTGACATCTTTTGTATTTGTAGATGTAGGCTAAATCGTACACACCATCATTTTAACAGTTTTTAAGGTTCATTCTTCCTTCTCACTTTCTCCAAGGTTTACGAGCTAATTTGCTCATTGCTTCCCCCTAACAAAATACATATAGTGTCCACTAAGTGGTGCCATACTGACTTGAAAGTTAGCAAGACTGGGGGCATCTGGAGCCATCTACAGGTTTTTGCTCCAATCATATTCAGGCCTACTTGATTATAAGAATTGACTGGTCGATAACGTGATTCTGTTTAGTTACAACTATGGTAACAGCAAAACTCCAGAAAATGATCTCTCCAGAAACGGTTGGAGACTGCTGTAAACAAGGAGAAGTTTGACGACTGTATCAGAAAGAGAAAAACATAAGATTACATTTTGTTCTTCATTGGTCTTTTTAATCATCAGAAAATGCAAATGTTTATACAAATGATTGAAAAAATATACTGTGCTGTGTAAACCTGGGATCTCATTATGAAAATGTTTTAGTGAATAAAGTATAGACAACTAAACGTATTTCCCCTGTCACAAAGCAGACATTTAAACAATACAACTGACTCATTGTACTTATTTCCTGTAATATTTCATCACACAAACTAATGGACAGATGAATGTAATTGACAACATGAAGAACATAATAGTATATTTGGCAATTACGTGTTAGGAGAGCAGTATGAACTGGTGTGTCCTTGCAAAACAGCTTTGCTGTGCAGAGCACTGAGTCAGAAGGCTACAGATAGATGGATAAACAGAACAGATACAAACTGTTTTAATCCCTATGGTTACAGACATGTCGTGTTATTCAAGACTTGTGTAATGAAATAGGCAAAGACTGATGACTACATTGTAATTGTTCACAAAATGTTTGACACTGATGTAAAGACATGTTAAACGAAGATCAAAATGTGTACATTAGCACTGTCATATATGGGATATACCATTCAACACCATAAGGTGGGGGTCATAAGAATGTGAACAATTTATATTTGGAAATATTCCAGAACTAACTATAATTTAAACTTTGCAAGATGTAACAGAATAGAATACATGAGTTGGGTCTTAAGTCTAAAAGTTGGGTTGGGTCTAAAATATTTCAAGATATTCCGCAAATGATAAGGTAGATCTGAATAAAAGTATTAATATGGGCCTTCCTGTTACTGCTACAAAGATAAAACAGCACAATCTGACAATAAATATTATTATAAAAATGATAAATTAGCAATCCATCTCACTCAAGAACTATGTAACAAAGTTGTGTAACACAGTAGTGTTAGAATAGTGAGGTATTTTTGTAATGATGGCTTGCTATGGCTTACGATGAACTGCGGATGTAAACGGCAGGATTGTTGTATCACAAAGTAAATACATGTTGGCTAAATCAGGGTACACAACTGAATAAAAAAACAAAAACAGAACAAACATGGCAGTAGAAAAAGAGAAATCTGTGAAGGAGACAGTTCAAAGTCTGTTTAAGCCTAAAGGAGATATCCCTTCAGAGAATCTTCCAGACAAAGTGTTATGAGAAAAGCACTATAAAACAGGTTTCCTCTCTCGTGGTGTCTGTGAGAATATTTCCATGCTGAATACAATCCTTCCCCACCATGTCCATCTCTCTCACACAAACACCATAACTCCCTCACGTGGCAGCAGACTAGGTCAACCACCCATCCTCTCTCCCAGAAGAAACACTGCACCCCTACTCAGAGGAAGTGACTCAACTCTGCCACAGGAAGTCATCACTCCATGAACTTTGACCCTAGGGGCTCTTAGCATTGCAGGAGGTTAGACTGAAGCCCCCGTTGGCCTCTCTCTGCTTCTCCTTGTTCCTGGCCTGCACCAGGCCGAACACCACCGCCGCCAGCGTGCTGCGTCCCCCGGAGCGGCCTCCAGAGCGCCCCACCAGAGTGCTCATCCTCTGGCCACGGCTGCTGTTGATGAAGTAGGTGCGCACCTTCCCCTGACACTCGCTCACCTGGGAAGAGACGGGGACAGATCAGTCAGTGGCGCCCTCCAGTGGACAAGATGTTCAATCACACTCCTACTTGGAGTTGTAAAACAGAGCAGAGGACAGATGAGAGGAATGAAACAGAAGTGACGATTGGAAGAGCAACTGCCTAGTGGCGGTTGTTTTCTCCCTGGCCTCCAAATCTATCCCGGGTCTTAGTTCTCCTGGTTGTGATGGAATCCACCCCTCTGAACTCAGAACTCACCCCTTTGATGAAGATCTCTCCCCGGAGCTCCAGCACAAAGCCCCAGTCCACCAGGATCCTGCGTGTGGCCTCGGGCACCTGGATACGGCCGCTCACCCCCGTGCTGTCCATGCGGCTCGCCAGGTTCACCGTGGTCCCCCAGATGTCGTACTGCGGCTTGGTGGCGCCGATCACCCCGGCAACCACAGGCCCGTGGGCAATACCTGGATGACACGGACAAACGACCTTCATTACGAATCACGAGAGACAGGCTCAGTCAAAGGGAGGGATTTCACCCACAGTGGAATAGTCCAGTGGCCAATATCTATTAAATAATGTATGTCGTCTTCTGGAGTAAAAATCTCCTGGCATAAAACTGAGATCTTCTCAATGAAAACACAACCCATTTGTAGTAGTCACATATAGACTTAAAGGATTACGATGTTCCCCTGGTTTGTTTGGGGTAACAGATAGTTTCTATGCTACTAGTGGCTCCAGCACTCCCCCTGCTGGGCTGAGCTGTGTGGACCAGGCCCCTGCATGTCTCTCTGATGGTCTTACCCACTCGCAGCTGGAAGTTTTTGGAGGAGAATCTGTTGATCTCTCTCAGTGTCTCCTGCATGGCTAAGGCAAACAGGATCAGCTCACTCAGGTGGTTCCAGTCATTTACACGGCCCTGAGAGTGAGAGAAAGACAGAGATGGAGAGAGATGGAGAGACAGAATGTTGCTCAACACAAGTAGTTACACATCTCATTCTTTTTCTTGTCAGTAAATATACTGTACATGTTGTGCAGTTGTTGATCTCCCTTTAGCCAGTGTTGATGTATGGTGACCCACCTGTCTCTCTGGGGCCAGGCCTGATGCTGCCATGTAGCAGCTGCCAATAGTCTTGATTTTCTCTATGTAGTGAAAATAGGACTCCTCCAGCAGCTGTAGAAAGAGAGGCAGAGATTAACCCTCGTGCTGCCTTCGGGTCACATGACCCAAAGGTTCATAACGAACCATCGTTGTGTTTACCCAATTTTACCCAATACAAAAACAAATTAAAATAATTTTCTTTTAACCTTTGCAATGTGGGGGGTCTGAGACAGCCTAGCTGTTAAAAGAAAATGCTTCACTTTGTCTTTGTATGCGGTAAATCTGTCGCAATACGACGGTGGGTCACAATGACTGATGGGTCAGAATGACCCGAAGATAACACAAGGGTTAAGAGAGATGGAGAGAGAGAGAGGGAGAGGGAGGGAAAGAGAGAGAGATAGAGGACAAAGTTATAATAGTCTTGTAATAATGATTCCACCCCCCCTAAACCCAGGTGCTCTGGTTTCCTGACTCACCTCATCGAACCCTGCAATGATCTCATTGAGCAGCCTCAGGGAGTCCACTCCCTCGTGTTTGACCTCCTTCTGCTCGTAGTATTCATTGAACCCCGCCACAGAGGCAAACAACACCCCCACCTCCTCGTAGGACTGGGAGTACAGATCCTTCAAACACAGACACGCCACGCAGACAGTAAGTCAGTCAGTCACTGCGGTCTACAGATGTCACTCAAACATATCCAGGAAGCAGGGAGTCAACAGGGAGCTGGGAGTGGGACCTCGTCTTGGGACAGTCCCAGTGTCTGAGGTGAGACGGTGGCGTGAGCCAGGTGTTGGTGAACCTTAGGGATCTACCTCATCGTGTCTGTTCCTCTCCAGGAAGTGGCGGGCCACGTGAGCAGGCAGGATGTTGTGCAGCAGACACTCGTTGTGCTCGCGCAGCTCCCTCATGTCCTCCACTTCCTGTTGGGCTTGAAGGCGCCACAGGAAGTCCAGCCTTGTCGTGGCCTCCCACTGTGCAACAAGGTGCAGCCAATCAGGACCAGACTGGAGTGACATGTGACTAGACCCTTGTTTTAGGAAGTGTTGAATTCAAGTGCGCGGGGGACTAGAGGGTCATGGTGGTTTCTGGTTTTACTTAATACTAAAGCTACTACTGGACATCTGAAGAAGAGAATGACTGTGCACTGGGAATGAATGAAGGAAGGAAGGAAGGAAGGAAGGGAGGAAGGAAGGAAGGAAGGAGGGAAGGAAGGAGGGAGGAAGAAAGGAGGGAAGGAAGGAAGGAAGGAGGGAAAGAGAGAGGAAGAAAGGAGGGAAGGAAAGACAGGAAACATGAGGGTTTAACAGTACCTGCCGTCCGCTGTAGAACACAGCTACAACAAACATGGCCATGAGGAGGATGGATATGCCCTTTCTCCTGAGGTAGTGGGACCTGTGGGTTGGTGTGTGTGGGTGCACATGTATGCGAGAGTGTGTTTGAGTAAGTGGAGTAAAGTGAAGACAAAAAATTGACATTATAACACTGAACATGAATTAACTGTGTAATTAACAAAGGCTACACAATCATTTACTGAGGAAAAGTTATCGTCAGAGTTTGATCATGTTTTAAATATCTACCTGTGTGTGTGTATGTGTGTGATACCCATGAATGTGTATGTGTGAGTGTGTGTGTGTGTGTACCTGTGCGCCACCCCCTGGTCTGGCTGACTGACAGACAGCACATGGAAGGCCACCTGGATGAAGTAGGAGTACACAGCCACCACGAGCAGGAGCACTGCCAGCTTCAACACAGAGCTCAGACGCAGAAACACTGCACACGTCACCATGGCGATCACCCCGCTCTGCACAAAGAACTACTCACCAGAAGAGATAGCGACAGAGAGAGAGGGTGATAGAATGATAGTTATGTGTACAGTGTATAGAGATAGAAAGAAAGGGGGATGTCGGTGGTGTAGAGTTAAGAAGAGGAGGAGACAGAGAGAGAGAGAGAGACAGTGTACAGTATTTCCATTTAATGACTACCATTCAAAAGATAACATTCATTTTCATGTGATATGAAATGTAGTAGGAAATGACGGTTGAATTGTAAAGTGTATATGTCCACCTACACAACAGACTATCCCTATATTTGCTGTGACTGTCCCTCATTATGAGAATGGTCATGTGACTGTCCCTTGTTACCTCAGGGAAGGTGCAGGTGCTGAGAGCCCATTGATTGGTTGAGTCCAGACTGCTCCTGTTGAGCCCCTCCTCGTCCCCTGTGACAGGGTCTCTCAGGGAACACCACACCTGGGGCCACACAGCAAGCAGGAGGGGTCAGACCACACGGCAGACACAGCAACATTCTCACATCCTATTGGACCACATATCAGTCAGCTAACACTCTATGGAGACAGACAGAGCATTGTAGAGTTCTAGAATGTTCTATTTGAACTTTTAGAATTTCAGGTCATTGAAGGGTTATAAAAGCTAAAAAACTATCTGCAGGTTTAAGATTATTTGTATAGCCATTTTCCCAAGTCCAAAATCCTCTAAATGACAAAACGGCCACTCTCCCAAGATTGCGTCTCACCATGTCGGTGGAGACCATGGCGAAGTTGAGGGTGATGGCGCTGAGAGTGAGGAGGTTGCGGGCGCTGTTGTTCTCGTGGATCCAGCAGCAGAACTGCTGCAGGGCCCAGGGAGCCTGCTTGAACTCCTCAGCCAGAGCCAGAACCAGCAGCAGCAGGTAGGCCAGCAGGAAGACTGAGAACTGCAGCACAGCAGGGTACTGCCTGCTCAGACACGGGGTGGAGGAGAGGGGAGGAGGGGAGAAGGAGGAGAAAGGGAGGGGAGAGGGGAAAGAAAAGATAGTCAATTTCCAAAATATTAATACTAAGAGTTATGAGTAATGCTAACCCACTCCAGTGGTCAGTAACTGCCCATACATAGAAGTGAGACTGTGATTGGCCAGTGGAGGCATCCGTCTACCTGGGGGCGGGGATGAGGGCCTGGACAGCCATGAGGAAGAGGACCATGATGAAGGAGCAGACCAGGTTGGAGTTGAACATCTCGTCTCTCATCAGGGAAAACTGCAACACATAGTTGCACAATCTCCATCATGTTGTTTTGAACTTGGCCAGTTCAACCATCTAAACCCCAAACCAGCATGGCCTCCCCTTCCTGCCCCCTCACCTGGTCCTCGATGTGTGTGTCCTTGAAAACGAGCGTTACCGGGGTGATGTGCTCCTTGCGCATGCGCTCGCTGCTCCGCACCTGGATGGCGTGCTCGATGCGCTTGTTAATCTCTTTGGACGGCGATTTGCGCGTCGACAAGTTGGGAAGCTGTTTAAGGGAGCCGTTGGTGAAAGAGGCCAGGATCTGTGGGTGGGGGGTGGAGGGGTCATAGGTCACCAAACAATTTTCAAACTCAGTGGAGAACTGGGTCATCAGAGGTCAAAACCATGAGCATACAGAGTTCATGTTGATGATGTTCCCAAACGGCAGCTCTGCGTTCCACGTGCGGCTTGGTTGGCGGGTTTTGGGCGGTTCTGGTTTGTCCGTGGTGGGCCCCTCCTCCTTGGGGCAGATGAGGAACGTGTCGATGTTGTGTTTCCGCAGGAACTCGTTCCTCTCTCGGCCGTGCCCCTCCTCTGTCTGGTAGCTGCCCTCCAGGCTGTCCAGCGTTGCCCGGGAGATGTGGATCCTCCTGGGGGGGGGGGGGGGGGAAGAGAGAGAGAGAGAGAGAGAGAGAGAGAGAGAGATAGATAGAGATAGAGAGAGAGAGAGAGAGAGAGAGAGAGAGAGAGAGATCAAAAAAGAGAAAGTGTGAAAGAAAAAACTACAAAGTGAGAATATAAACACAACCTTTTTCTCAACTTTTTTATTGAGCCATTGTATCCTAAAGCCTTCAACCACAATCATAATGTGAATCACATCTCAGAGCCTCCCACCATGAACCATGGGGAGGTATGAAGCTCTCCTTCTCACCCTGGTATTCCCCCTGCCTCCAGCATGTTAGCGATGCCCACATCCCAGGACCACACGTCAAACTGCCACTTCTGCAGGCCCAGCACGCCACACAGCACGGAGCCTGAGTGGATCCCGATACGCATGTCCATGTCGTGGTTCAGATGCTTCCTCACAGACCTGGTGAGGTGGACAGGAGAGAGGCCATGGCACCGTGTCCACAGACTGACTAAAGCATGTAGAGCATGCGAGGACACCTAACTTGGAGGTTTAAAGGGCAGAAACATCCTTCTACATGTTGGCATTTAACAGTGTTGAAATGATCTGGAAGATGATGTCTGAGGGAAATGTTCTTCTTACATGTCATTCGACCAAATTGAAATATGGCATGTTAAGTTTCAGCTTGGCTGATCTGTAAGTCATGCGGACGGGCTGACCTGATGGTGTTGATCATGGCCAGACCCATCTCTACGCAGTAGCGAGCGTGTGCACGCTGGGGCTCTGGAACACCCGACACACAGTAATAACAGTCGCCCAGTATCTTAATCCTCATGCAGTGGTGCTCCTATGAAGAGACAGAGAAGGGAGGGGGGGGGCAGATTAATAATTTACCACAGAGACAATAAAAGATTTGTTAAGGGAGTCAGTTAAATCAACATTTGAATAAAGAGGATAGGAGAGAATAACGTTGATGTAATTTCCCTAAGTTGCCATAATGGTGGACTGTCTGGTGAACATGTTTCAACTGTTTCTCAATCTATTTTACACAGAAATCATATATAATCTTGGAGAACAAAGGGATGTTCAGTGCTGTTTATTATCTTCTAAGACATAATTACCCTCTGAATAATATTATTAACAATGACTCTTTTAATGTTTTGAGATTGTAAGTGAATTTGTTTTCATCCTGTCAAGATCAGGTTAGGGATATGAGGGTTTGCAGTGCAGCAAATTGATGGTGTTACCTCAGCTAGATGGTCAAAACGTCCAAAGAGCTCGTTTAGTGTTCGGACCAGCTCCTGGGCTGACAGGTTCATGGAGAGCAGAGTGAAGCCCTTGATGTCAGCAAACAGGATGCTGAGAAGAGAGGAGAAATAAAACATGTCAGATGGAGAGGTGAGAGGTAGAGGAGGAACAAAGGAAGAGGGCTCAGTAAAGAGGGGTTTGGGGGAGCCTTACTGAGGTTGTCAGAACAAAGGTTATAATAACCCTCTTTATGCACTAATACCATTTATTAATACAACCTCATCACAGCCTAACTGTTTATCCCAAACAATGTGCCAGGCTCTGATAAAACTCTCACACAAAACTTAAAACCAAATTGACAATCAAACTCCAAGTAAAAGTACATTTTAGTTCATTTCTGTTTCTCATCTGTAACCAAATTACATCTAATACCTTTATCAAAACTCTTAAAAACCCTTTCCGACAAGGTGCAATCAGGAAATGTTTCATTAAAATACCCTCTGCATAGGTTTGTATGAAACAATGTGTCATTAATGTTTTGTGTGTGTCAAACAAGCCATTCCTAACCACACAGTCCATAGAAGGCGATGTTGTCCAAGAGGCGTGTATCTATTCAAGTTCTCTGAATGTTCTCCAGTGTATCTGAACTCAGAGGGTTGGATCTCTGTGAGTATAAGAACAGCGGCTCTTCTACAGAGCTACTGTGGGTTACATCCTCTGAATGTGACACAGAGACCTCTAGTCCTGATGAAGATGATGAAGATGATGCTGGCTGTGGAACTCTGCCTCCTCCTGCTCGTCCTCCACACTCCTCTCTGCCTCTCTGAGGTAGTGAACCAGTTTGACGACCAAAACTGCCTGCAATTCTTCGTAGAATCGAAAACTCCAGAGATCCCAGGTGTTTTGGAAAAAGGTATAGTTAAAGATCAAAACATCTACAAGCTCATATGCCAGAAGACCAAAGAAGTCAACAAAGAAACCTACACGTTTGCAACGCTGTATGATACACACAACAAGATCCCAGTGTTTTCAGCATATACCTTCGAGGGAAAATGTGAGAAAGAAAGAAAGGGCAAATGGACAACTGAGGTGATTCTTACTATTTTATTGTTTTATTCATTTTCAAATTGTCTTGGATGTTGAGGATCTGAGAGACAGTTTGTAAGCTGGTAATAATGCTGACAATGATGATATTATTTTAAGATTAAGGGATGCGGTGTAAGAGTCACCTATTTACATGTGACTTAAGCTATACTGTCTTGTTGCAGAATGACCTTAACAACGATGAACAAGCCACCGGTGCCGATTATAAATTGGACACAAAGACTGGTCACATGATAAGCAGAGGCCACCTTTTCCCATGCCAGCATACAGTAGACGAGCAAACCAAACAGTCAACATATATCCTGACCAACGCCGTCCCTCAAAAGCAAAGCTTCAATAGTGGGAGCTGGGGCACGATGGAGACGTATGTCCAAAAACTTATGACCGAACATTGCAATTACGATAATAAGCTGAAGGCCTACGTGGTAACAGGAACTGTGCCTGGCAATTGCAGAATGAATGGCAGAGTCAACATCCCCCAGCTCATGTGGACAGCGTTCTGTTGTCAGAATAAGAACAAGCAATGGGTGTCCAAGGCACACTGGGCAGATAATGTGGAGGAGGGAAAGAGCTGTACAATTCCACCAAGATCTCTCGCAGAACTGCAAACAAAACTATGCTTAAATATTTTTCCCGATTCATGTCTGAATGACTTAGAGTTGCAGGAAAATGAAGCGAATTTGGAGAAAATTAATCTTGTGGAATCGTGGCGGTTCTGTAACACAATGTAACATGATGTTACTTGTAATGTTAAGAATGTCTTTAATACAGAGTACTGATAAACAAGCTTATATAACATAAAATGATTCAAATGTGTTTTCTTCTGCTTTCATGACTTCACTCCAAGTAAATTATAATGTGTTCTACCGCACACACTGTTATGTATTTTCTATAGAGACAGGACAACCATGCTGTCAGCCTAGAGCATTGTGATGTTTAGCATTTTCTTTTGGAGTCAAATGTACACTGATATGATAAGTCATTGCTTGTAAATATACAGTACATACAGGACTGGCAAGGTTTCATAAATTATACATGTTGATTTAGATAACATGGGCCTTTTTCAAATTTTCCTTTATAGTTTTTTTTCAGAAATCCTAGGCCCCAACCCTTCTGTCTCTTAAACACATTCTGAGATAATACATCTAGCAAGATTTAAGAAGTTTGTCAGCGTAATTCAGTTTCTTATGGGAATACATAGATGTGTGTGTGTGTGTGTGCTGTGTGTGTGTGCGTGGTGTGTGTGCGTAGTTGTGCGCGTGTGTGTACCTGACATCTTTGTACTGGTGGATGTAAATCTTGTGAAACTCTTGTGGACAGAGCTCGTCGTCTAAGGCGCTCATGTCCGCGATCATCTCCAAGGCAACAAAACGAGGCAGGATGGACAGAACGAGACGCTCCTGTTTGGAAACACAAAAAGTCTTCTCATCTCCTTTCAAATTCATCAAGGCAACAGATGCTTTCCGTGATCAAATAAAGAGAATTAAAACACGTTCATGTAAATACTTCCATGTTTAAATCTGCCTGATAATCTAAATTGATTTGTGTTCTCTGAATGGAGCCCCTGCTGTCTGGGCTGCTGTGGCCCTGCGGGCTGGCCCACCTGTCTCTGGTTCTCCTGCTCCAGTTTGAGGCGGCCCTCGATGCAGCGGCGGGTCTCCAGGAAGGCCTGTCTCTGGGCTCGGTCCGTTAGGTAGTGGATGAACAGGCCAGCTGTGTTCATGCCCAGGTACAGCAGCGCCTTGGCCAGCACCTACGCAGGGGGAGGGACAAGTTGACATGGGATATGTAGTTGTAGCCTCAGATACATAGGAACTGCTAGCTGCTTTGCTTATCACACTAGAGGGGGAGAGCATCTTGCAAGTGAGAACAGCTCAAAGCATTGTTGAACATTGGATTTAAACCCATGGAGCTATGCACCAGCAAAAAAGGGTCCCAGATCATCCAAACATCAAAGGCGACGTCAAATAGGTCATCAAATGTTTGGCGTTTTCACCTTTCTCAGCAGGCCCACGTCGTTATAGTGGCGCACCACTTCCACCAGGAGGTGCAGTGTCGAGGTGAGGGAGCCGGCACACATGGCCCAGAGCAGGGGCAACGGCAGCAGCGTGTACGTGGCAAACAGCGTGAACAGCACGTACCAGGACGGGTCCTTCTCCAGCCCGTACACCAGGCCACCCAACACCTGCGTCGTTTGGGACAGCCAGCTGGCCAAGCCGGCGTAGCGTAGCCACCTCGGCGACATGTCTTTGCAGGTTAGCACCAGGACACACAGCCCTAACGCCAGCGCCATAAAGAGGCCGGTCAGCCAGCCGTGTAACCAGTCGGTGGCCGCCTCGGGAGCGAGCGCCAGATAGAGGACGAGGACGTGAAACTTGACCATGGCGTCGATGACGTTGGTGACGGCTAGCGAGGTGCGCCGCTGGTGGGAGGAGTGCCGCTGGTAGAGCTTCTCCAGGTCGCGGGACTTGAAGGTGTGGCGCAGTGTCGGCAGGTAGACGCCACGCAGCGTGCGACCCCAACTCTGGAAGAAGTCGGCGTCGCCGGCGTAGTTGCTGACGTTGGTGACCGTGGAGCCTCGCTCGGGCATGGGGTGGATGCGGATGGCCGAGGAGCGCCGCTTGTTGGCTCCGCGCGAGGACTTGCTGCGGATCTGGCGGTTGATCTCGTCGATGTAGGTGTCGGTGACGAAGATCTTGCGAGCTGGTTCCACTCCCACCTGCCAAGAAAGGGGGGGAACCACGGAAGGTCAACAGGAAGGTCGTTCCAGCCAACCATCATGCGTTAGAATTCGGCCTTGTGCTTTGGCAGTCAGGGCCTGTTGGGATCAACATTACAGTTTGACATTCCTGGCTAGGCAGCGTTGTATGTTCCTGTGTGTCCTAGGAGAGCGCCAACCCTGGATGTCACTAGACAGTTGAACATATACAGTGGCTCACCTCACGATCAACCCTATGCCACTAGAGAGCCAACGACACACTGTGGGTCACCTGACCTGTTCGTTCATCTCCCGCTGGCTGATGATGTGCTTGACAGCATTCTGCCACATCAGCTGTTTCCTGCGCAGCCCCGGGGACATGGGTGTCATGCAGGTCGAGGGCTCCTGCAGCGTCATTGGCTGGACCCCTGACGTGTCAACGAAAGTCACCATGGCGACCTCCACGCGGTTGTCTGTCCACACGAGGTCCGGGTGTTCCTCTCTGCTCAGGAGGGGCCAGGATTTAGGACAGGGAGGAGCATCACCTGGAGACAGGGGTAGGGGGTTAACTATCCCAGTCATGGGATTTATACTGTTCAATTCAATTGTTAACAATTGTTGGGGTCTGTTTGCTTTGTCACATCATAATTGTACGGAGGCAGATGAACGTTCATTGCCATCTCAGATATTTTGAGGTGTCTCCATTATTCTGTGTAATATCATGCCAAATGAATCAGACCATATAGACTACAGAAAGGTAAAAAGGTGCAGCTTTCAGGATTCTCTGAACTGAGTACACGACTTTGGGGCTCCAAGCCTTATGCTCCGCCAAATAGCCCATACTGGACTAGCATAGTCATGTGTGTCTAAGTGTGTCAGAGAATGAGAGAAGAGTGTATGGAGTGAGAGTGTGTGATAGTGAGGGAGAGTATGGCGGGAGTGAGAGTAAAGTGTATATGAGAACAAGTGTGAATGAGAGCAAGTGTGGATAGGAGTGAATGTGTATGGAGTGAGTGAAAGAGTGAGTGTGTTGTGGAGAAGGCTAGAGTGTGTGTCTTAGATTAGACCCTGCCAGGAGGCGAGGAATCAGCCTCGAAGCTTGTTTCCTCATTTAGACCTGAGCTTGTTAAAACGGAGATAAACTCCTTCTGGCGCATGTCTGCTCTCCCACAGTCCAGTGGCCTGATCCCCTCTCTAGACCAAGTGGAACCGAAATCCCAACCAAAACAAATACTGTTTTACTGTGAAAAGTGGAGCGATACAAAATCGTTCAAGATCAAAATGTCGGAAGTATTTATCTATATTATCTGGTACACATTGGATTTGGTGTTGATTCCCATTCTACACAGGTTCTATTTCTGGAGCAGTATCATTGGTTGATTAGCTGTGGCAGGCTGCCAGCAACAACAATCATGTGTAAACAAAGACCCAATTAATTCCATTATCACTGCTAGGTTTGTGTCAAATCATTAAACAACTGTCTGAACAAAGGCTGAAAAAAAGATGATTAAAAAAGTTTTTTTATTATGTAAGGTTATGTATTAAATTCCAAATGTTGTAGTTTGTTTGTTGCATACAATGTTCTTATTATTTCAAAATAGGTAATTCACATAAGTGTTAGAACCCACATGGGTAAACATTGTATGTATTTTAATATTTTACAGTCACAGCTGTGACTTGAATCTTTTACTCAAATTGAGCTTCAATTCAGATCTCATTTTTTTTCTCTCACAAATTCCCGAGAGCCCAAATCATTTCACAGTAACATGGAAAAAACACTTGCCTTTGTTGTAGTGGCCTCTTAACTTCCATAGCAGATCGTCAACTGCAAGACTGCAAACTCCCTCATAATCCACTTTTGTTTATTCCTTTTTCCTTAATTCCACCACGTAAATCCTCCCATTTCTGTAACAACATTGAAGCAATCAAAGACCATCGCCAACAGACAATAAGAATCTGAATACAGCCACGCTTTCTTTAGGAAGGTAAGATCATCACATACGATATAGACGGTTAGTTTGAGGTTTCCAACCCGGACTTGTGGGTGGAGCCTATTGGGCTAGCGCCATCACCTGTGTGGAAGGGCTTTCAACATCGCAAAAGCCCCATAAGGAGTGACAGGCCCAAAGAGGATTACTTAGTCAGCAGCCACTGTCACTGTCTCACAAAGCCAACGTCATCGCCTCTTAAGATATGTCAACAAGTGGGCAACACGTTCATTAAAAGAAATCCTTATTACATTTTATTTGGACATATATTGAAACGGTACTTCCATTTGGCAGTGAGACACAGAAAGTATGGTGCAGCTAAATTAGCCAGGATCTCACTTTGTTGTGCCTCACAACCGCAATACCTCCTGTGTCTGCCAAACCCCTGTCAGGTACAGAAATGTCCAGAGAGAAAGACTGAAGTAATGATTTGGCGGGCTGCCAACATCAGCAAAGCCTAGCTCTTGCGCTATAAGCTGGTTAAAGCCTCAGAGAATCAGTTTGCTAATTTTGAACAGCCTATGAGACCTGGGCATAACCTAATGAGACCAAATCTGTCCTCAGTATGACTCTATCACCCCAACCAGCCCAGAACTTGGCTGGATCCAGTTTTTCTTATGGAACTGTTTCTTAATATCCTAAACACCATCACAGTGTATAGCTTTGCCATGTGCAGAATTTACATTTTCATTGTGCTGAGCTTCACACAATATGACAAAGACACCTACTCCAACAGTTTAGTCTAATGAAATAGTGTACTCGTCATGTAAATCTTTGGTAAAAAGTAATAAGAATGCGTAAATAAAAAAAGCTATTTAAAAAAAGTCTTAATTTCATTCATCAAGTTTGTAAAGCCATCGGAAGTCATCTAGCCTTGTGGAATCATGGGAAAAGAATTCTCATTATTTATTGACATCAACGTTGCAAGGACTACCTAACTCAAATGTTTGGGTTCAGACACCTCTGCTTTCAATTCCCCAGTCCTGTTCTTTGGGCTGCCTTACACTGTATGGTACTTCTAAAGTAAAGGAACCCTGATTCAATCTTTGGAGATCACATTACTCACAATAGTTGATGATCAACAACAAAAAACTGCAACAGAAGCTAGTCTTACGAGACCTCTTTCTTTAAGAGGGCTTACACAAGCTGCCTACAGTATGTGGTGATGGAAGTATATTCTGGAAGGATATATGCTACATGAGTTCTAATCGCTTACGGGATTTGCACTGGTCACTAACAAGCTAATTTCCACACCCAGGACTCTGGTCCAGTGTTGTCCAGCACAAGCCAGGCCAAGCCAGGACAGACCAAAGTAGCCTGAACTTAGTTCTTCCTACGAGTGATGTAGGATAAGAGAGGTCTATTTCTGAAACACAGACAGTGAGTATTTAAAAAGAGATCCAGGTCAATAGGTGTTGAAGGAGGCTATGCCAGGAGAGAAACCATCCAGGTGTTTGCTGGTAGTGTCCTGAAGTAAACGTACATTCACACATGCACAGGTTAGGTTAGTCTTGGAAAAAGAGACAAAAACATGGTCAGTTTAAGGTTTAAAGTTACGACTACAATACAAATTCCACCAATCCCTAAATCCTCTGCTGTCCATATAAACACCATGTACGACTGATTCAACAAAACCCAGACAATTCCAGCACTGTTACACTGCCATACATTTTTTATTGCCCTGACTTGCTTTGTTACCTCAAGCCCACGCAGTAAGTCTATCGTAGGCGGTTCAGGTGGGGAAAGGTTTCTGTCATCTTGCTAAGCTGTGGGCTATAAAGAAAACTGACAGAACAGGGGACAAAAATACATGGGCATAATGGCTTCAGGAGCCCTGGAGGTTAAGAAGGGTTAAGAGCCAACTAGTAGTAAGCCAAGTAGGCTATGCATGCCATAGCTTAGAAGTCTCTAAATGTATCGATGCATGTCATTCGGACTGTAAGGAATGACAGTAATATGCATAATATATATTACTACCCTGTCAGGATATTTTGACAAAATGTCAGCCTTCTGGACACTGGCCATTCATTTGATATTATATCTGGAGAAAATGTCAGCCTTCTGGACACTGGCCATTCATTGGATGTTATACCTGCACAACAAAAGTCAGCTGTCTTGACAGTTGATATTCATTTGAAATTATATATTGACAAAATATCAGATTATTTTTTTTACACTCATTGGTATGGACACAGACGTGACGTCTACATGCTTTCTCTGTAATGTAGACTATTGCTGCCCCTAGCTGGTAAATGGTGGTAATGCAAGGGAGCTAGCGTCAACCACATAGCACCAACAATGTTATACACAACAATATTTGGATCATATTACATACATTATAATATTACATTAGTATCATATCTATGTGTTTGTGTTCATATCAAATTGCTTTTGAAAGTATAACTACTGTTCAGGGAATCTCAATAATATATACACTGAGCTAGCTACTACTGCTAGGAGAGAGGCAGTGCAGTGTGAATAAAGCAAAATTCAGGCAGTTGTGGCTTTTAGGTTACTAGGTTACTTCAGTACCGAGCTATCTTGCTGGCGGAGATAACTCTAGCTAGCTACTAGTAAGCTTGGAAACCCGGCATTTTTCGATAGTTTTATCTGAAGAGGATCTGGCTGTTGCAAAAGCTGCTACAGTATGTCACCAATGTCCTAAAATCATGGTAAGAATATTTCTCGGCTTCCCAAGCTTTCTACTGTAACTTGCTGATGTCTAGGTTGCAAGTTAGCTATTAGCCCTCCAAGCTAGCATTCGTTTTACTAGCTAGCTAGTTTAAGAAGCTTTACAAAGCAAAGTCAATGAAATGTCAGATGTTACCTAGCAGATAATTGATGTTGCCTAGCACTAACATTGCCCTAGAAAATCAGCTAAATAGCCGTCTTGCTATCAGAAAAGCAAGTGTGTATAGTGATCTAGCTAGCTCTATGGTGTCAAAACAGCTGGTTACAGTAGCTTCATACAGCTAGTCATAGTCTTGGCTTGCCAGTCAACGCCTGTCACACACTATGTCATTCGTTACAGAAACTATAAAGAATATAGCGTATAGGTATCTAATATAGCTTTGATCCAATTCAACATGTCAAAATACTAGGCTAGATGGCTACAGTACAGTATCTACAACGTTAGTTACAGATATTCTTCTGTGTGTTAATTTTGTTTCTAGCTAAAGCTATCTAGCCAGTACAGTACCACTGGCAAGTAAAGTTCATCATTGTGTACTACCGTCACCAAACTATGATTGTGGGATTTTCCCACAGATGGAACGATATTCTGTGGTTGTCAGTTGTTGACAAGCCCTGAAACCGTCTTCCTCATTCACACTGCCTGAACAACTCACACGGACTGTGGAGCAAGGACATCTGTTGACGAGCATTGAACATCATGTCAGGTTGGCAATATTATGATTTCCTTAACAAGTACTATGATGGATACTGTGCACCACAGTGTTTTCTACCCAGGCTGCATATCCAGGCAGAAGTGCTGATCTGGCAAAGTAGGCCTGAGCTGTTTAATCAAAATCCATAGTGAATCACACACAAGCTTCCTTATGTAAGAGGTGTGTGTTTCTTTATTTCTATATGTTCTAGAGAGAGAGAGAGAGAGAGAGAGAGAGAGAGAGAGAGAATGTGTGTGTTTTTAATGTGTGCCTTCTGGACCTGTGTGTGTCTTGGTAAAGAAACCACTGATCAGTCGTTTCCATAGTGTTTGCATCTGCTGGTGATTGAACTCATTGAACCCCTGAGCCAAGAAACTGAATGTCTCTCTCTCTCTCTCTCTCTCTCTCTCTCTCTCTCCCCCCCTCTCTCTCAGAGACACAGGGTGGATAGTGAGACCCATTGTAGTAGTCGATGTTTATTAATGAGTGAGCGAGAGAGAGGCAGGCAGAGCCTCTATAGAAGTCTAATCGCTAATCTCATAGTCAATGCAAGTTCGGGCTGTTTCCTCAGTTAGCTTCTCTGCTAGCTGACGAGCCACTTAGAGAGAGTGACCCAGAAGAAGGACTTGTACTTCACCAGGGCATGCAGGGTTTGTTTGAGTGTGTTTGTGTGACGTTCTTGACACTAGTTTGTTTGGTTGAAGTGCAGTCTGGTCAGAGTGTTTGAGCATTGTTTTGTTGAAGTTCTGTATGCCTTTCGTATGTAGAGTAGCCTGAGTGATGCGTACAGTAAATCAAGCAAGGATTTGTTTGTGAGTTAGTATAATGCTGTTGTCTGTTTAGCTTAAGACATAGCCTAGACTCAAGAGGTGTGTGTGTGTGTGTGTTACCAAAGATTATTGCGTGAGTAATCGTAGAGTTTTTAATCTATAGGCAGATTATTTTGTTAGTAACTTTACACACTGTAGGCTAGTTTATGTGTCTGTATATGTGCAAGCGTATCTGTGTGTGTGTTTCAGTTTTTTTGCGGAGACTTGCCTGTGTGTGTGATAGAATAAGTGTGTGTGTAACCCTGCGTGAGCTGGTGTGTGCGCGCATGCCCATCATGCCTATGCCCGTGTCTGAAGTCCAGAGCTCTCGGAGGCTGGCAGTGGACTGCCGTACCCTCTTGGATCACCGCGTAGGCAAGGGTAAGAGGTGCCATCCCTCCTACCTCTCTCTCTCTCTCTCTCTCTCTCTCTCTCTCTCTCTCTCTCTCTCTCTCTCTCTCTCTCTCTCTCTTTCCCTTCTCTCTCTCTGTCTCTCTCCCTTTTCTCTCTCTCTCTTTCCCTTTTCTCTCTCTCTCCCTCCCCCCTCTCCCTCTCTCGTTTTCTCACCCCCTCAAGTTCAGCACAGAGATCTGTTGTTGTTGGAAAGAAAGCCCCCTTTGTGGTTTGTTGTTTTCCGTATTGTCCTTGTTTCTCAGGTGCATTCTTGGAGTTGTACAGGATTTATTCACATTCAAATTTTATGCCTCTCAAGTCTGTCCAGAATGTTTTTTTTATCCATGCTCTAAAGTGTTGCTTAATTTCACACAACGTTCAAAAACCTGTTCGGATATTGCTCTTATTTAGGCTCTGAAAGCCAGTGTAGTATAGGTTTGTTGAATGGCCTGTGAAACAAACCGTTGCTTTTTTATGTCTTGAGAGGGTAGTGCAATTGTTCACTTCTCCCAGATCCAGGAGCTGTTCACCTACTGCCGTAGAAGGCAGTCTGATCTGGCACCAAGCCTTGCCTGTGGTAGATGGGAGTCTGTCACGGACAAGCAGAGAATCCAGGAGGCACGAGTCCTGTCGACACAGAGAGGGGGAAGAAGGAAACGTCGGAGGGATTTATTAAAGTGGAAGAGATGAGATAGAACAGAGAGGGCGAGAGGGAGGCGGAGAGAGGGAAGCAGGACGAAGAAATGGAAAGACCGAAAAGAGAAAGAGGAGAGAAGGGGGGGGATGCAGGGAATGGGGGCGGAGAGATGGAGGAGAGGGGAAAACATGAGGGTGGGAGGATTTCTCCTTCACTACCTCTATGGTGCACAAGAGCACGTGCTTCTGTCTCTCCCAAGGTCATCACAGAAGCACGGTTCTCAATGACGCTGTCTGTCAGCCCGCTCGTGCCAACAAGCTTGTGTGTGTGTGTGTGAGGTGGCACGTGTGTGTGTGAGGGGGCGTGTGTGAGGGGAGGGAGGGGGGGGTCGTGTGCTGTTATTATTAATTTATTTGATCGCAGCGAGCAAGGCACTGCAGCCACAACACTGCGCGTGGATGTAAATGCCCGAGTGGACACATGTAGAGCAGTGTATTTCCTGGGGTCTCTCGTCCCGGTTTAGAGATTGTGGGTTTCGTGCATTAGCTTTTCGCCTATTGCTGTAGGTGTGTGCGTGTGTGTGTGTGTGTGTGAATGGGTAACTGGGGACTGCGTCAGTGAGGGTGCAGACACAGATTGAAAGACTTCCACAACACCACAATCAATGTACGGTAAGAATGACAGCTCTTCTTTTTGGTGTGTGTGTATGTTTGTGTGTGTGTGTCAGTATCCACTGTGGAGCCAGTTTGCCTTCATTCTCCACATTGCTTGCAGTGTTACTGTACAGGAAAAGAGTGAGACTTGGACGCATGAGGATTTGACCCAGCACAGTGGTACTGTACCGAGTTCCCCCCCGCTTAACATGTTCATATTTGGTAAATAGACTGACCGCTTCTTGGTGTGTTCTTTGCTTTGTACGGTGTGGGGCTAGTGGGTAATCTAACTAGGCGAGTCGTCACTGGGTGATACATAATACATTCTAGCACCTGTACAGCTAGCTTCTGACAGCGCTGAGGTAGCGTCATCAGGAACCAACTGCATATGAACTGACTATTGTGCGCGCGCTGGACACCCAGGAATGTTCACGTTGTTCGTTGAGTGTTTAGGTCAGATCTCATCCTCGCAAACACTCCTGGTGTGAAATGAACACAAGTTGGAGTTAACTCTGTGTAAGATACAGAAGGAAAACAAAATCCACTGAGAGTTGATGTCGTCTATTGAGAGCAGACTGCTTAGTGGTGTTCTACTGCTGGGGTTGAGCTGTGGTTTAGCTGAGGTAGCGTAGCTGTGAGCCTATCTCTCTCCCTCTGGGTCACAGGTCATCCTCTGATGGGTATTGACCAGTTGTTTGTTTGTTTTGGGTTTCAACGTGTATCGAGCCGATATATCAGAATGTGCTGTCCCTCAAAACAAGTCATTGCAGTGTTGTGAAGTGGGCAAGATAGGCTATGTGTTCTTGCTGGGTTTCGTTAATGGCATTGATGTGGGGTGTAGGTGTGTGTGTGCATGTGTGTGTGTGGTCGGTGTGTGGTGTTGGCTGTCAGGCCCTGCAGGTGACCGCGACCGGAGTTCACGTTTCTGTCTCAGTGCGAGTGGACGTCACACTATCTCTGCTCACGTTTTCAACCGATAGGAATCCTCTCCTCCATGCAAAGCCTCCTGTCTGAACACCCCAGGGACGACTCACATAGTAGCTGTTTGATTGCGTGTTACTGTGTCCTCGTGGGGCTTGGGAGACCTAGCCGTGTCTGGTCTTCCCCCCTCTGTCGAGGGTAAAAATAGCAGGAAGCCGAGCAGCCTCTCTCTGTTATGTAACAGCCCTGAAGGGCACCACCACGCTGCGCTTCGGTCGTGATGAACACGGAGCGGGCAATTTACCAGCACAGGTGCGTTTATGTGTGTGCGTCGGTGTACGAGCGTGGGTGTGTGTGCGTGCGTGCGTGTTGGTTTGTGTTGTGTGTAGCTGTCATCTCGGCCTGATATTTCCTGCCCCGGCTATTAGCCCTTGTGTGTGTTTGTGTGCGCGCACACGTGTGTGTGTATGTCCGTCTGCCTGCGTGTGTGTGTGTGTGTGAGAGAGAGAGAAGAGAGCTTGTGTGTGTCAGGGGGTTGGAGAAAGAGTCTTGAACAGAGTTATATAAAAGGAGCGATTGGCCTTCGCCCGGGGTTGTCCACAGCCTGCATACAGACGTCATGTCAGACACACACGCGCGCACATTCCCACTTGTACACACATACAAAGTAGGCGGGGAGTATTGCAGGCAGAAGGGCTCATCTCCCAGTGTCCTATCAGCACCTGCCGTCCCAGAGACGCTCTGTTCCTGCTCCAAAACACGAGGCCCACACGCGTGACCTACCACAGCCAGGCGCTCCGAGCCAACACTAACCACAGACCTGGATCTGCTTCCCAACACCTCACAGAGGTGAAAGGTCACCGACCCCCGTGACACTCTTGTCTGTAATGGACTCCCGAGGCAGAAGTGGAGTTGGTTGCCAAATCATCTCCGGGTGTCATCCTGTTGGGCCAAAGGGCAGTGGCTCAGAGCGCAGGCCAAGAGAACAGGAAGCCCCCTAGGGGATTCTGGGTTGTGTAGTCGTTCCCTGAGTCGGTCGGCGACTTTTCCTCACTTTATCCTCGTGTTATTGTGAGAGAGTGGGTGGGATGAGTAAGATGGCGCGCTGCAGCGAGCAGGGCTGTTTACCGTGGAGGGTGGGTGGACAGTCTCCAGCCCCTGGCTGTGCCTCGCTATCGCAACCCACTGTCATCTGAAACTGCCACCTTCCACCCACATGTCCCTCCTCCCCCCCCCCCCCCTGCCTGCCTTCTAAACTACACCTAACTACTGCTATGTGGCACATGTTCGTGGTTGACCCGGGAGACGGTTGCGTTCAGCCGTGGCGTAGGCGTGGCACCGTTGGAGCGTTTCTGACTGCAAGTGGAGAGGCCGCAGGTTCAAGTCCCCCCTGTTCGTCGCTTCCGAGTGTCCGCTCGAGGGGTGAACGAGATTCATATTATTATTATTGTCATTGTTCTCCCAGAGAAGATGTCCTCCGTGCGTCAGCCTGCGGCGCCACGCATACCGTTAGTGTGTGCGTGCGTGTGTGTGTGTGTGTGTGAGCCCCACCACCACCCAGTGTTCCTGGTGTTCCCTGGAGCTGTGGTATGTAGCGCTGGCTGGTGACTCACACACGCAGCCTGGACCCTAGTCCTTCCCTAGACCCCCTCCTCCCCCCAGCACCCCCCCCCACCCGCTCCTGCGCTTCCTCCACTCCCCCTTCCTCCCCCTCTCTCCTTCCTCGCCCCCCATATACAGTTAGGTCCATAAATATTTGGACATTGACACATTTTTCATCATTTTGGCTCTGTATACCACCACAATGGATTTGAAATGAAACAATCAAGATGTGCTTTAAGTGCAGACTTTCAGCTTTAATTTCAGGGTATTTACATCCAAATCAGGTGAACGGTGTAGGAATTACAACACATTTGATATGTGGCCCCCCCCTTTTTAAGGGACCAAAAGTAATTGGACAATTGGCTGCTCAGCTGTTCCATGGCCAGGTGTATGTTATTCCCTCATGGGAGTTCGTTATTTCATTGACAAGGAGCAGATAAAAGGTCTAGAGTTCATTTCAAGTATGGTATTTGTGTTTGGAATCTGTTGCTGTCAACTCTCAATATGAAGTCCAAAGAGCTGTCACCATCAGTGAAGCAAGCCATCGTTAGGCTGAAAAATCAAAACAAACCTATCAGAGAGATAGCAAAAACATTAGGTGTGGCCAAATCAACTGTTTGGTACATTCTTAAAAAGAAAGAACGCACTGGTGAGCTCAGCAACACCAAAAGACCCGGAAGACCATGGAAAACAACTGTGGTGGATGACAGAAGAATTCTTTCCCTGGTGAAGAAAAACCCCTTCACAACAGTTGGCCAGATCAAGAACACTCTCCAGGAGGTAGGCGTATCTGTGTCAAAGTCAAAAATTAAGAGAAGACTTCACCAGAGTAAATACAGAGGGTTCACCACAAGATGTAAACCATTGGTGAGTCTCAAAAACAGGAAGACCAGATTAGAGTTTGCCAAAAAACATCTAAAAGAGCCTGTACAGTTCTGGAACAACATCCTATGGACAGATGAGACCAAGATCAACTTGTACCAGAATGATGGGAAGAGAAGAGTATGGAGAAGGGAAGGAACTGCTCATGATCCAAAGCATACCACCTCATCAGTGAAGCATGGTGGAGGTAGTGTTATGGCGTGGGCATGTATGGCTGCCAATGGAACTGGTTCCCTTGTATTTATCGATGATGTGACTGCTGACAAAAGCAGTAGGATGAATTCTGAAGTGTTTCTGGAAATATTATCTGCTCAGATTCAGCCAAATGCTTCAGAACTCATAGGACGGCGCTTCACAGTGCAGATGGACAATGACCCGAAGCATACTGCGAAAGCAACCAAAGAGTTTTTTAAGGCAAAGAAGTGGAATGTTCTGCAATGGCCAAGTCAATCACCTGACCTAAATCCAATTGAGCATGCATTTCACTTGCTAAAGACAAAACTGAAGGGAAAATGCCCCAAGAACAAGCAGGACCTGAAGACAGTTGCAGTAGAGGCCTGGCAGAGCATCACCAGGGACGAAACCCAGCGTCTGGTGATGTCTATGGGTTCCAGACTTCAGGCTGTCATTGACTGCAAAGGATTTGCAACCAAGTATTAAAAGTGACAATTAGATTTATGATTATGTTAGTTTGTCCAATTATTTTTGGTCCCTTAAAAAGGGGGGGGGCACATATAAAATGTGTTGTAATTCCTACACCGTTCACCTGATTTGGATGTAAATACCCTGAAATTAAAGCTGAAAGTCTGCACTTAAAGCACATCTTGATTGTTTCATT
The DNA here is from genome assembly GCF_963692335.1 of Osmerus eperlanus. Classification (NCBI taxonomy): domain Eukaryota; kingdom Metazoa; phylum Chordata; class Actinopteri; order Osmeriformes; family Osmeridae; genus Osmerus; species Osmerus eperlanus. The sequence goes on from NC_085025.1 coordinate 10,895,091, forward strand.
TCAAATCCATTGTGGTGGTATACAGAGCCAAAATGATGAAAATTGTGTCAATGTCCAAATATTTATGGACCTAACTGTACCTTCTCTCCTCCCACCCATCTTCCTCCCCCTCTCTCCTTCCTCCCCGTCTTTCTCCCTTCTCCCCTCCCCCCTCCCCCCTTCTCCCTCTAACCCTCCCCCCCCCTCTCCTCTTGCCAGTGAACCCTTTGCATTGTCATTAATTCAGCTGTGACTGCTACACCCGGGCCAAGAGCCAAGACACGGAGGGAGGGAGGGAGGGGGAGGGAGGGAGGGGGAGCAGGACAGGAGAAGACTCATTAGCGTTTGAAGTGATGGAGGAGGAGGAAGGCTAAGTATAGCTGAGCCCAGATAGCGCCGGCCTGCTGAACACGGCCAGTATCAGGAGTAAAGCCCCCACACACACTGGAGTTTAGAACGGAGACAACTTTACACACACACACACACACACACACACACACAAGTGTATCACTTAATTGACATTAACTCAAATTCTCAACTATTAAAAATGTATTACCACCTGTACTGGTCGTCCCCAGTTAAGGTTGCCGCCAGTGTGTGTGTGCACAGCTGTTTCCCAAATCCGGGTCAGTGGATTTCTTTTCTGTAGTTTTTGGGATTCTTATCCATTTTCCTCACTCTCCCAGTGTTCCTTATGACTCATCACTGCTGAGTTTCTGCAGCCAATCAGCTTCCGGCTCCTCCTACTCCCACCGCTAGCAGCTTTCTTTACTCCGCAAAGTCATACAACTCACTGTGTTCCACCATTTACAGTAGCTCAAGGTCCTTAATTGTGTATGTGTGTGTGTGTGTGTGTGTTGTGGCTGTTTGTGTGGATAGCTGTGTGCGTGTAGTGTGTGTGTGGGCAGACACATTCTTCAGATGTCTGACCCCTATGACCTGTCTTTGAACAAAGGGATGAATTTCTCAGCTTGATATTGTGTGAATTAAAGAATAGGAATTAGACAAGAACATCTCTTACTCACTCCCCCCCTCTATCTCTCTCTCTCTGCTCTCTCTCTCTCTCTCTCTCTCTCTCCTCTCTGTCACACTCTCTCTCTCCCCTCTCTCTCTGTGTCACACTCTCTCTTTCTCCTGTTGCCCTTCGAGTCCTTGCTCTCGTCAGTAGCACAGTAGGTCTCCAAACTGTTTTCATCTCTCATCTCTGTTGGGTTGATGACACCATGTGACTGATGGTTTTGCTGTTCCTGACTCCCCCACTGTGCCAGACAGACAGATGGCCAGAGTGCAAGGTGTTCTGTGGAGCTGCTGGCTCTGTGTCCTGGAAACACAGACCTGGGACAGTTGCTTGTCCCATATCTCTCGTACATGTCTGTTTCAAATCGGATGACTCCACTGCTAACCCCTCCCTCCCTCCCTCCAGGGGTGTGTGGGTGCTGCGGGGCCCTCAGGCCTCGCTACAAGAGGCTGGTGGACAACATCTTCCCGGAAGACCCGGAGGTGAGTGTCACGCGCTCATCTCACCCTGCTTGCTTGAGCCATGCTCGCCACTTCCTGTGGCGCAAAGGGCCTCGCAGCGCCGCAGCGCTCGCAAACTAGTTCCGGACGCTCTGTGAGGAGTCGTGAGAAGAGTGCCATCGCTGACCGACACGCGACTCAAGGCGCTGAATGCGATGAGTCACACGGCCGCGCCCGCCTTCTCGTTTCCATGTTCTGTCGCGGTTCCGTTCCCGCCTCTTCAGCAAACCTGAAACCAGCCCCCTGCAGTTTGTCAACGTCAAGGAGACGATCATGGAAAAACAGTGAAGGGAGAGGAAATCTCCGTTTGTGGATCTGTGCTCTCCCCGTCTCAAACAGCCCGGCTGTTACCTCGAAGAAGAGTCAGCAGCATTGTTTATTGTCCAATACAGGAAGTGAGATGTTATTGTTGCACTGTAAGATCATTTTTTTGTTCACCATGCCTGGTAGCTGAGCTGTGGTTTCTCCATTCCTTGATTCTGACCACCGAAAGACTGTTTCTAACCGTGCACATCTGACCCTTGATCTTCTGCTGTACTCACACTGTTCACAGTGGATAAAAGCGTCTTGCTAAATGAAGATGATGGTGAAGTGAATGTGGATGGGCTTTTTCTCAGAAGACTCATGTTCACCTGCTGGCTGGGCAGAAATAGACCAGTCTACCTGTCAGATCTGTCCCCAGCACTGCCTACGATCTGGGACGCCAAGAACAACCCCATTTGATCAAATGTGTGTGTGTGTGTGTGTGTGCGCGCACTCCTCGTCTTAAAACCGGTCTTGGTTCTAATTTGGGTCCCCAGCGTTTTGACACAGAGTCTGTAACTAACCCAGTCCTATTATCCCAGGAATAACCGGGCGATACAATTCTCCTCAGACTCGGGGGGGGATTGCGCGTGTTAGCTAGTTGCGCGACGCGTTCAGCTCGCTGGTGCCTTTCAGACGCTGCCTGCGCGTGCGTGCGTGACGGATAATGCGGTTGAGTCGAACCATATCACAGAGCCCTCCGATAATATTCAATCAGAAGCCACCCAGAATAGCAAGCCTAAGTGCTGCTAACGTGTTTATCCTGCCTGAGCTGGGCGTTTGTCTCGTACTGACAGAGCGACGCCGGGCCGGGCGCTCCTCTGAAAGCTTATTCGGTCCTCCTAATCTCCACTGTGTACAGCACGCAACCACAACAAAAACCTTCCCGTTTCCCCAGTTCCTCTCCCTGCTGGTCAGGAGAGCTGTCGGAGCGGATGTGGTCGGACCTAGAAGGGTCCCTGTGGAGCCGGCCTGGATGCTTTTAGCTCCGCGGCCCAGCAGGAAGTGGGTCAAGGGGGAGAGAAGGAGACTGGACCACCCCCGCTCCGTGGATGCCCTGGATGCTCCGGCTACAAAGAGAAGTTGGGAGTGTGTACTGCAGAAGTGGGCGATGGTTTAAATGGGTGTTTTTGTAGTTGTCTGGAAAATTGTGCTTCCGAAAGGAGTGGTCTTACCTCTCCCTCTTCCCCCCCCCCCCCCCCCCCTCAGGAAGGGCTGGTGAAGGAGTGGTCTCACCTCTCTCTCTCTCACCCCCCCCCCCTCTCAGGACGGGCTGGTGAAGGAGTGGTCTCACCTCTCTCTCTCTCCCCCCCCCCCCCCTCAGGACGGGCTGGTGAAGGAGTGGTCTCACCTCTCTCTCTCTCCCCCCCCCCCCTCAGGACGGGCTGGTGAAGGAGTGGTCTCACCTCTCTCTCTCTCCCCCCCCCCCCCCCTCAGGACGGGCTGGTGAAGGCCAACATGGAGAAGCTGACGTTCTACGCCCTGTCAGCTCCAGAGAAGCTGGACCGTATCGGGGCCTACCTGTCAGAGAGGCTGTCCAGGGACGTGGCCCGACACCGCTACGGGTCTGCACAGCGCAGCACTGCACAGCACAGCATTGCACTGCACAGTTATTTACGTGACATATATATATAGTCAATGATTCAA
>NC_085025.1:10898737-10996683 GCF_963692335.1 Osmerus eperlanus
AGTCTGGCCCATCAGGTAAGCTCCATCTCCTTCCCTCCCTTGTCCAGGCACCTGGACAACCACTCCCTGTGGGAGGGCAAGAGCTTCGCAGTGCGCTGCTTCAAGATCATCATGTACTCGATTCAGGTGAGGCAACCTTGCCAAATGCGCTACCTCCTTCTCTCTCTCTCTCTCTCTCCCTCCCTCCCTCCCCTCTCTCTCTCTCTCTCTCTCTCTCTCTCTCTCTCTCTCTCTCTCTCTCTCTCACTCACCCCTCTCTCTCTCTCCCCCCTCTCTCTCTCTCTCTCTCTCTCTCTGTTTTCTCCCCCACACTCCAACCTTTCCTTTTCTCTCTTCGCCTATCTCCCTTTCTCTCCTTCTCTCTCTCTCCCTCCCCTGTTTTGTCGTCCTCCCCGGTTTCTCCCAGCTCTCTCCTCTCCATCAGTGAGGATGGACCTTCTCTCTCCCTCTCCTCTCCCCACCCTTCCCCCTCTCCCCTGGCGCCGCGTGGGCCCTGATCAGAGCGGAGACGTGAGGCCCCGGTCCTGCTGACGGCTGCTTCCTGTCAGAGTGACTGATACGTTGCCTTCCCCGTCACCCTGCCTCTGCCTCTCCGCCTCTCCCCCTCCTGCCTCCCACGCTCCTCCCCCTCCACTCTCTCTTCTTCTCGGTTCCCTCACCTCCTCTGACCTCTCCCTCTCCTCCCCGCAGTCGCAGCACTCTCACCTGGTCATCCAGCAGCTACTGGGTCACCTGGACGCCAACAGTAAGAACTCTGCACGGTGCGTGCTGGGATAGTGGAGGTGCTGCTGGAGGCAGCCGCCATCGCATCCAGCGGCTCCGTAGGTCAGTGGACAACAGATGCGCGCGCGCACACACGCACACACACACACACACTACACGCACACACGCGTATCCAAACTTGACACAAAAACACGTACATTTGTCCTCGTCGCGAGGGCCGTCGAGGCTTGTAGTGCCCCAGTTTGCACACCAGAGGGGGCTGTTTGTGTGCGGCGAAACGGCGTGTCATTGTCTGTGTGTGTGTGTGTGTGTGTGTGTGTGTGTGTGCGTCGCAGGCCCCACGGTGCTGGAGGTGTTCAACACTCTGCTGAGGCAGCTGCGCCTCAGCGTGGACTACGAGCTGACGGGCTCATACGACACCGGCGGCAACATCGGCGCCAAGATCATCAAGACCCACGAGGAGAGGCAGCTGCAGGAGGCCGTCATCAGGACCATCGGTGAGTGTGTCTGCCTGCCTGCGTGTGCGTGTGTGTGTGTGTGTGTGTGTGTGTGGAAGCGAGGGTGTGGCGTTTGGGATTGGGTGTCGTCATGCCCAGTGCGTGTGTGTGTGTGGCCGTGTGACCACCTCAGTGTGTCTGATTGCTTGTCTCTGATTATGTGACCGTAACTGTGCGTGGGTGCTGTTGACGTGGGTCTATATTCTCTCTAATATCTATGATTTTCCTCCTCTTTCTCTCTCTCTGTCTCCGTCTTCTCCCCCCCCCCCCCCAGGGTCGTTTGCTAACACCCTGCCTACCTACCAGCGCTCTGAGGTAATGCTGTTCATCATGGGCAAGATCCCTGTCCCTGGAGTCCACCCTGGACTCACTTCAGCTGTCTCTGGGTGAGACACACACACACGCACATACATGTGTAAAGGTTCTGTGGATGACAGTGCTGTGTGGATGACTGTACCTGTGGATGACAGTGCTGTGTGGATGATGTTCCGGTGGATGACAGTGCTGTGTGGATGATGTTCCTGTGGATGACTGTGCTCTGTGGATGATGTTCCTGTGGATGACTGTGCTCTGTGGATGATGTTCCTGTGGATGACTGTGCTTGTGGAGGATGTTCCTGTGGATGAATGCTGTGTGGATGATGTTCCTGTGGATGACGGTGCTGTGTGCTCCGGCAGGCCTGAGGCGACCAGGATGATCCAGGTGATGCTGCTCAAGTCCCTGGTTCAGGTGAGCTTTGACCCGTCCACCTGCAGAACCAGGCAAGCACAGGGAGAGAGGGAAGGAGATGGAGGGGGGGAGGGGGGGACACAAGGAGAAATATAGAGGAGAGAAAGGAAAGGAGAAAGGAAACCACAGAGAACAAGAAGGAAAGGTAAAGAATGAAAACAAAGCCCCATGCTGCTCTCTACTGCCCCCAGGTGACCACAGGCTTCCAGACCACCAACATCCTGACAGCCCTGCCCACCTCCTTCCTGGAGCCCCTGTTGTCTCTGCAGGACGACCCCCAGGTCAGCCTGGTCAGCTCACCACACCACCTCACCACACCAGCTCACCACACCAGCTCACCACACCACCACACCAGCTCACCTCACCACCTCACCACACCAGCTCACCACACCACCTCACCACACCAGCTCACCACACCACCTCACCACACCACCTCACCACACCAGCTCACCTCACCACCTCACCTCACCACACCACCTCACCACACCACCTCACCACACCAGCTCACCACACCACCTCACCACACCAGCTCACCACACCACCACACCAGCTCACCTCACCACCACACCAGCTCACCTCACCACCACACCAGCTCACCTCACCACCTCACCACACCAGCTCACCACACCAGCTCACCACACCACCTCACCACACCAGCTCACCACACCAGCTCACCACACCACCTCACCACCTCACCACACCAGCTCACCACACCACCTCACCACACCAGCTCACCACACCACCTCACCACACCAGCTCACCACACCAGCTCACCACACCAGCTCACCACACCAGCTCACCACACCACCACACCAGCTCACCTCACCACCTCACCACACCAGCTCACCACACCAGCTCACCACACCAGCTCACCACACCACCACACCAGCTCATCTCACAACCTCACCACCTCACCACACCAGCTCACCACACCACCTCACCACACCAGCTCACCACACCAGCTCACCACACCACCTCACCACACCAGCTCACCACACCAGCTCACCACACCACCTCACCACACCAGCTCACCACACCAGCTCACCACACCACCTCACCACACCAGCTCACCACACCAGCTCACCACACCACCACACCAGCTCATCTCACAACCTCACCACCTCACCACACCAGCTCACCACACCACCTCACCACACCAGCTCACCACACCACCTCACCACACCAGCTCACCACACCACCTCACCACACCAGCTCACCACACCAGCTCATCTCACAACCTCACCACCTCACCACACCAGCTCACCACACCACCTCACCACACCAGCTCACCACACCACCTCACCACACCAGCTCACCACACCACCTCACCACACCAGCTCACCACACCAGCGTTTAAATTAACATAAATGAACCTCTATTGACGATGACCTAGCTTGCTGTTGACGCTGAATCCCAGCCCTAGGTGACGTCATGTGACGGTTGTTCTGTCTCTCCCTCATCCCTCCCTCAGGTCAGGCTCCTGGTGCTCAGCATCCTCCTCAGCCTCATCGATCGCCATGACAACCGTCCCAAGTTCTCTAACATCAGGTTAGCATGTGGCTAACCGTCTCAGCAACCCTCCAGCAGCTGGACTCTGGTCTGGCTCGCTCCTTCTATCGGCCGGTTGTTAATGGTGACCAGAATCCCTGCTGACACCTCCTCTGCTCTGCTGTGTGTCTCTCCTCCAGCATCCTGGCAGACATCTCCGTGCTCAAGCTCAAAGTGGACAAGTGTTCCAGACAGGACAACTTGTTCATGAAGAAGGTGAGAATCTCCCTGGAAGCTTCTCTCGGCCCCTAATCCACATCATACTATCGTATATCTGCAATGGGAAGATTTTTTTTTTTTTTTTAACTGCTTAACATACTGTATATAGCAGACATATCTGTATGTCTGGTTTAGACACAAGACACAGTTTGCTCCAGTTTTGGGCAAATTTGGGCTCCATAGTGGCAATAAAGTTACCCTGGACCCATCAACAGTAGTTCTCTGACCTCCCCTGTGGCTGTGGTGTGCCTCCATCTCCCAGCATGCCCAGCAGCTGTACCGTCACATCTACGTGGGCTGTAAGGAGCAGAGCAGTAGCCAGCCCCACTACGAGAGCCTCTACACCCTCCTGGCCCTCATCAGCATGGAGCTAGCCAACGAGGAGGTGGTGGTGGACCTCATACGCCTGACCCTGGCCCTGCAGGTACTGCACACACACACATAAAGCACGCACAGTACACACACAGCACACACACACACACTGGATGCTAGCACACCCGTATGAGATGCTGTGTCCCCTGCCGGGTGTCCCTGCTGCAGGACCTGGCTCTGTCCCCGGAGGAATCTCTGTCCGTGTACAACCGCTGTGCCGTCCACGCTCTCGCCGCCGCCTACCTCAACCTCATCTGCCAGCTCACCACCGTCCCTACCTTCTGCCAGCACATCCACGAGGTCAGAGAGAGAGAGAGAGAGAGAGAGAGAGAGAGAGAGAGAGAGGGAGAGAGGGAGAGAGGGAGAGAGGGAGAGAGGGAGAGAGGGAGGGAGGGAGGGAGGGAGGGAGGGGGAGTGTTTGGGTGCATGAGCATTAGTCTACACTTGGGTGTGTGAATGCGTGTGGTACATGCAGGTGTGAGCTTCTCTTGTGTAGCGGTGTGGGGGGGTTTACAACCCTGCGCTCCCCTCTGACCCTCCCCTCTGCTCAGGTGATAGAGGTGAGGCAGAAGGACTTCCCCCACCTCCTACCAGAGGACGTCTTCATAGACAACCCCAAGTAAGTCCACCACCGGGACTAGGACCGGCTCCGACCGGCTCGTGAGAGCTGATCCAGGAGCAGATCACGGCTCGTCACATTTCCATAAACACCAAAATATGCGGCGAGGCAGGTTCTAGAAGCCGCCGTCTTCCTCCTGCAAGAGTGATGCGTGCTCGTCAGAGACCCGCAGCACTCAGGGAGCCCTTTCATCTTCACTGAACCTCAAAAACCCTTTTAGTGACACACCCGGAGACGGCTGCTTGGTGTGGATGGGTCCTCTCTCTTTGGGACGTACGCAGTGAAGTAGAAAATGGGAAAACCGTGTCTTTTTACCCCCTTCTCCCATCCCATCTGCTCTCTCCCTCTTCCCTCGTACCCCCCCCCCCCCCCCCCCCCCAGACTCCCAGCCTCTCTAGAGAAGCTGGAAGGGGAGGTGCTGTTCCAGCAGTCCAAGATCACTGAGGTTCTGGGGGGCAGCGGCTACAACACAGACCGGCTGGCCACACCCTACGTACCCCAGTTCACAGGTAGCACACACACACACACTTTCAGGGATTGTGCTTTCGAGGAGATTTTGTGGGATCAATACGACCATTCAGGAAGTGTGTTGCACTGGTTGCTACTTTCAAGGATGCGTGTCTGAGTTCGATCAGGCTAAGGAGAGGAATTCTGAGCGTGTGTGTGTATGTGTGTGCATCCCTGCGTGTGTGTGTGTGTATGTAGATGAGGACCGCCTGTCAAAGAGGAAGAGCATCGGAGAGACCATCTCACTGCAGGTGGAGGTGGAGTCCAGGAACAGTCCGGAGAAGGAGGAGGTGAAGGCAACACACACGCACGCACACACACACACACACACACACACACACACACACAGCCTGTCCCTCCTGTCTTTTTAACACACTCTGTCTTTGTTGTCATGTTGTTGGGCAGAAGACTCCAGCAGAGGAGATCACGTTCGAAACCTTGAAGAACGCCATTGGTACGTCCCAGTGCTCCAGAAGACCATTCACTCTGGCCGCCACTGTACTGTACTCTAGCACTATTAATGTGTGTGTGTGTGTGTGTGTGCCTCAGTGGACAGTGTGGGGATGGAGGAGCAGGAGAAAGAGCGCCGGAGGCTGGTGGTGGAGAAGTTCCAGAAGGCCCCCTTCGAGGAGATAGCTGCCCACTGTGGTGCCCGGGTAAAAACCACAAACTGTAGTTTATTTTTTACCACAACCTGCCTGTGCAATCACACTGAGCTGTCATGTTGCGGATGGCTAGTGACTGTCTTGAGTTGCCTTGTCTGACTCTGCTCGCTGTGCTGGTTGTGTGCAGGCCACCTTGCTGCAGAGCAAACTCAATCAGATCTTCGAGATCACCATCAGGTAAGGCAGTCGGCAACAGCATGCGTCCTTGAGCACGGACGTGTTCATCGCCAGTTTAAACAGCCACCGTGTGTTTCCGGTGAGAGGGATGAGGATGAGGATGACGTGTGCCTCTCGTCCCCAGGCCTCCTCCCAGCCCGTCCGGAACCATCTCATCAGGCTACGGCCAGACGCAGAGCCGCTCGGTCCCCGTCTACGAGATGAAGTTCCCCGACCTCTGTGTCTACTAGGATGCGGGGCCAGGGGTCACCACTGGGGGGGGGGGGGGGGGGGGGGGGGGAGATGGAGGAGTGTGTGTGTGTGTGTGTGGGGGGGTGATACTGTAAAGGGAGAGTGCCAGAGAGAGGGAGAGGGTTATTACCCTCAGTTGTCCCAACAGGCTACGCAAGCCTCTGTCACTGTGAATCCTGGCGAGATAGAAAACCAACAAAGGACTCTAAGCAAACCGTTAAACAAACAAAACTAAAACATCTGAGGACGCAGCATGACCTCTCACCCCTACACCCTCTCACCCCTCCACCCTCTCACCCCTACACCCTCTCACCCCTACACCCTCTCACCCCTACACCCTCTCACCCCAACCCCTCCACCCTCTCACCCCTACACCCTCTCACCCCTACACCCTCTCACCCCTACACCCTCTCACCCCAACCCCTCCGCCCTCTCACCCCTACACCCTCTCACCCCTACACCCTCTCACCCCTACACCCTCTCACCCCAACCCCTCCGCCCTCTCACCCCACCCCTGATTGGTAAGCCTGCTTGGGCACAGCGAACGGCCCTCTGAGGAGCTGTGAAGGACAAGGTGAACACGGGGAAGCCGGAGAAGAGCTTTCAGTCCCTGCTCCACCGTTCACTTAGCTGCATGCAGACAACTCTCATTCGGAGAAATGACCCTGACGTGGTCTGGACTCTTCCCTAGTTTGTCCCTAACAGGATGCCATACTGTCCCCACTGCTGGAGTACCTTCCTGAGTAGGGGGTAAAAAGGTCAACTGTCAAATGTGATGAAATAGATAGTTTTAGTTGGAGTTTTACTGATTTTAATATGTCCTTATTGAGTTGTAATGTGTTCATGGAGTTAAAGGGATATGTTACATAGCTGGCTGTGCTAGTTAGGCAGAGCTACCGTGTCCATTTACAAATCATTCATTTAACTGAAGTTGTTACTGGTCAATATGTGTTTTTAAATGATCTCTGTGTTGTTTTGCCTTTCTTAAGTATTGCTGCTTTTTAGGCCGGAGTGCTTTTTTGTTTGTTATATAACCTGTGTTTTTATGTTGTATATTTTTGTATCCATACTGATACATTCAATATGACCTGTGCGCTGTCCTCCCAGATTGACAGTGCCTTACAGGTGACTCTACTGTACCTAAACCGGTGTGAACCAGTTGGCACCGTTATAAAATGGATTCAGACATGGCTGTCGTGCTGACAAGATCCAGTCAAGTTTACACTCTCAACACACAAGCATGAAGTTAAGAACGAAATGAGATGGATTTGTCACATAAATGCGTATATACGGAGAAGTGTCGTACATATCCACATCTGATGTGCATTTTTTTGTGGGGAGGGGGGAATATAGAAGTTAGATTGCACTGATTCTAGCCATAGTTTGAGGGAAAACTAGGAGCTGTTTTACCAGTAACCCGGAGCGAGTCCTCAGAGAACTAACCAGCATGTCGTCCGTGAGGTGAATGTGTGTGTGTGTGTGTGTGTGTGTGTGTGGTGGGGTCGCCCGGGCCATGAGTGAGGTGGAGTTGAAGACAGAGAGAGTGTGCATCCATCTGGCCTCAGATGCTGGAGTCAATTTTGATTGCAGCAGGAGAGCATGGCTGTGCAGCAGTCCCACTGACTGCTGCACAGATGGCTGCCTCTCATCATAGACTCCAGTGCCATCCTAAACCGCACAGTCATGGATGACTCGAATCCTTTTCGTCCCTCTGTGATGACAGTCAAAGCTAATAACACGAGTGTAGAGACTAGGCCTGTGTTGTACGTAGACACTGCTGGAGGAAGGGCGGGGGGGGGGGGGGGTGTCCGTTGTAAACCTAGGGTTTGGAAACATTCTCAAAGCTCATGCAGGCATAAAATAAAGTACTAAGGCAATAACGCTAAGCCGGTTGTGTGTGTGTGGGGAGGGATGAGTGAGCCATCTAGCCTGATGGATCATCAGCAGTGTTGTAAGACAACTGACAGACTGATGCCAAACAGACTAGCATTCAGGCTAGCCTCATCTGTAGTTAAGCCATGCCCTGTGTCGTGATACATGCCTGCTGTACTGGAACTGGATGCTGCTCTGGCACTTCCTGCTCTGTGACATTCTAAGACCCCCCTCACTTCCTGTGTTCTCGGGACCTGACCCTGCGGGCGTGCTGTCCAGGATTCGTTGTGTAGCCCTATGATGTTACAGCCCAAAGTGTTTTGTGTGGTTTTGTTATCGCGTAGGTAACCCATTGTCCATTGACTGCATGGTTCATATTTACTCATGTCCTGTGCGTGTGTCAGAACCAAACCCACTTTACAAAGAAGTTAGTCTCTGTCCTCACGTCAAATGAAGAGTCAAGACTCGTCAGTGTGCAGCTTACCCTCTTCTGTTTATATGTTCCTGTCATACTGTTGGTCAAGTAGAACAGTTCAATTACCATGCAGTCAAACTCAGTCTTACTCTAAACTCGGTGGTGTAAGTGTAATGGCAACACAAATAACTATACTTAAACAGACGCCTGTAAACCTACTTGAGGATTGGACCCTTTTAGGGTTCATTTCACGGTTCAACTAAATCAACTTCATATCTAATTTCCATTTACAGCTACGGCATTTACCATCTATTCACAGTTGTGATTCATTGTTAACAATTGGTTTATGACAGCTTATCAAGAATTGTCATTGCAAAGTGTTGCCAATATAATGCAATATTTGATCAGTAAGTGCTGCCAAACTTAACTCCTGATTCCATTGTACAGTACATCTCGCTGTTTACATTGTAGTGCTGTAGGTCAATCTATCTGTCCTGTGAACTTTGCACTTTAAACTGGGTTCCCTAGTAACAAAGGCAGCTTTTAACATGGAGAACATGCCTTATGAGTGTTGGACCCAACCTTGCATGCTAGTGATGTAGCTAGTTTTAATATAGTGCTTCTGTACTGTGACCATCAGTGAGAAGGACACATTTGGTCACCAGTTCGATATAGTTTTAATGACATTAAGATGCTGTCTTTGCCAACCCAACTGGTCGCAAGGGTCCTATTAGAAAACAGGATTTTTGGAACTGTATGACGAGTGTACAATTCATTGAACGGTGTGACGAGTGCTTAGGGGGCGGCAGTGTGTCTGTGCCAACGGCTGATACCAAATCTGACATGTACTCTATTGTGAGCACGACTAAATAGTGCATTAACCTAAAAATGAACATGGGACACAGAAGATGTAAGATATTCATAGCCAGTGAGAAGGTGTTGACCACACCTCACATGTTAACCTGAAACGTGGATCCGTTTTGAAGCCTGTGTCCTGCACATCCAAACTTCTATTAAACCGATTTGCTTGTTTTGTTGCTGATGCCAGTTGCAGTACAGAGGATGAACTTTTGTGTTTGTTTTTCCTCTTTCGCTCAAAGAACGCAGCATGTCATGCTAGTGTGAATGATTTTCAACGTGGTATTCTCTCTTCTGCTGTAACGGAGACGACTGTGTGTGTTAGTGAGAGCTGTTGTCCCTGTCCTGCTCCTCAATGTGGACTTTCTGTCTCAATGGTTTCCATGCCCTTTCATTTGATTGGTTGTAAATAAAAAAGCATCTTTGCGTCGCTAGAAAGGACGTTGTCGTGTTTTTCTTCTTGTTTTGAAAATACACGGTTTTACTGGTAGTTAAAGTGTTAGCAGGCAAAACACTACGTGTTTTCTACAACAGCTGAGAAGTTTGGTCGTATTGTAATGAAAATACAAATCCCTGCAGTGTGGGTTATGTTGGAGGATTACGCTCAGTCTGAGCTGAGCTGGGACTGAACAAACCAGAGGTTTCAAATTTGGAATTGGAGTGGAGACACTGAGGGGAGACGTGTTGTAGATACGTACACCTGTTTACCTCACTGAGGAACTCAGAGAAATGAAGGGAAGGAGTTCTCTGTGATGAAGACATCTGTGCATTACTCTATCATTTCTCTGGACCCATCTGGACCCAAAGAAGGTCTATCTTCTATCCTCTTACATACAAATCCCAGATGTCATTAACTAGCCTAAATACAACTACAGTATACTACATCTATTGAGTGTGAGAAAGCCTGCTCATGCTCATCACTCTGGAGTACAACCTGTTGAGTGGTGTTTTATTTGAGCCTGTTTGCTGTACTGTACATCAGAGCTTCCCCACACCAGCTCACCTGTCTGTCCTCTTCATGTGGACTCGTTGCAAGACTGGAGGGCCTTCGTCGTCCAATACTCTGGATCATCACAGGGATCTGGGTTTGCTTGCCACAAAGCAGTTTCTTTAATGTTATCATTATTATTCTTAGTTTTTTTTTTTTTTTTTTTTACAGTGTATGAAGGAAAATAAAGAGGAAGTATATCACCCTAATTTGAAAAGTGCTTTTTTTTTAATACATTCTGAAAACTTTTGGTCTTTCTTTCTTTTTTTCTGATTGTGAAATATTCTGTTTCTCTCCCTCTCCTACAATATGTAGTATTGGTAACAGTATTAGGTTTCAGTGACAAACTCAGAAGGTCACTTTAGTGTCTCATAAATATTTTTATTAACATGTTCAAACAAACATTCAGACTAAGGCTTTTAAATCCTGGTGCACGAGCTATATTCGTAAAGCTCTACCTTGTGACTGTGTGAATGTTATTGTTCTAATCAATAACAATCAAAGTAAGTAAGTTCTCTAAGATACCCATGTTTAAAATAATGTTTTTTTTTTTTTTAAACATGTTAGACTTGACCAAAGCGTAGTACCCTTGTTTATTTTTACTTTCAAACGTAATCTATTTAAGACAATATTGTTATCTTAGACTTATATATTAAATGTATATCCATAAGTCAAGGATCTACACAATAATAGTAGCCTCTCTCCTCTCATATATCCCATCCTCTCCCTCATTCTTCGCCCCCATCCATCCTGGTTCCATCCTCCCTCCAACTATGGCTCTTCGTTGACGATGACATTCTTCAACAACGAGAGCAGAGGCTCATGGGATTGCTCCCAGGGCATCACGAAGCTCCCGTGGCGCTTGACGGCTGGCGGGGTTCCCCAGCGGAAGTGACCCATCCGGTAGGGGGTATCCTTCTTGGCCTGGAGCCCCAGCTGAGAGGGAGCCTTGGGGCTAGGCCTCCCACGGCTCCCCTGCCCTCCGTCCTCCACGCCGTTCAGCTGCCTACGGGCCTCCAGAGGGAAGCCCTCGGAGGAATCACCCCCCTCCAGAGCCAAGACCTTGATGGGTCGGCGTTTGCGGCCGGCGGGCTTTCCCCAGCGGAAGTGCTCCATGGAGTAGGAGCGCCTCTCCTCACCGCGTGACTGAGGCTCGGGTTCCAGGGTCATCTCGCCAGAGGCCAGGGCAGCCAGCAGGATGCCCAGGGAGAAGCTCTCTTCCGTGGACTGCTGCTCGCCCGAGCTGGGCTCTGGGGACTGGGTCTGGACGTCAGACCTGCACAGGTGAACACACTCCTGCAGGGCACAGGAAGGAGACAGCGGAACAGGAAGGGAGGAGTGAGATATGGTGAACAGGAAGAAGAGGAGGTGGAGGAAGATGGGAATGATGATCAGAAAGAGGAGTGGAGGGAGGTTGTGATGACGTTATGGATGACAAGGATGAAGTAAGGAGAATGATGATGATGATGGCTCACCAGTATTTTGTCCAGTGAGCTGACATCTTTGCAGTAGGGGCGGTCCCAGCACTGACCCCAGACCCTGGGGCTGCACACACACACCACTGCCATCACGGTCAACAGCCACGACACACAAACCATCTTCAGCCTATCACCACACAGGGGACACAGACAAATCACATTTCAGAAAGTCAATGACAATTGAAGTTTAGCCAATTGGGAACACACACCATCCTGTCACATATGTCACAAAGTCCAAAATCTCTTTGGCTGAGACTTTGATATCATCAGTGTCAATTTCAAATTAATTTCTATATTCTTGATGGGCTTCTGTGATAAATGTTTTTCTTGGTAGAGGTTGACAGTTTCATAAACTCAATCACCCAGTAGCCCCCTAAAATTGTAACATGAAACCGGATGTTGTAAATATAGGAATGGGAAGGTACATGTATAGAAAGTATGAAACAATATTCACTGGCTCCTCCATCCAAGGACAAACTCTGACATGATGGATGGTGGAACAACTCTTTCATAATCTTCTTTCATCTCAGAGGGCTCTATACATCTGGCCATATGACCTTTAAATGGAAGAAGATGAGTTCCTGTGACGTCAAGAAAGCAAAAAAAAAAAAATCTGAAATGATTTCACAGTATTTTGCTTATTCCCTGCTGCCTCATAGAAACGTCTCCATGCACATAAAGTCACAGAGAGACAAACACAGACACATGTCTCCCTACTTAGTTCATGCACTCATCTATATGAGCACACACACACAAAATCCACTCATCAAGCCCAGATTTGGCTCTCCAGCTATATCTTGTTCAGTTACCCTCGCCAACTCGGGAACACCGTCAATGGCATATTGTGAAAGAGTGACTGAATGGAAGACAGCCTTCGCATGTCTTGTGAGTGACTCATGCGATCGATCCCCCCATATACCTGATGATTACCAGCCATCTCTGCCTCACCTACCACCTGTCTAAGAACTGACACAGTAAGAAGTCTCCAAATTATTGAAGACCTCAGAACATGGGGTTTCTTCCATCCATTCGTCATCTGAGAAAGTTGGAGGTAATTTAAAAAAGGTTGCTTGCTGTACTATCACACCAAATCCCTTAGTAATGCTAAGTATATACTTCATACTGTGATGTTTCTGGGCTGACCACACATGTAGTTACTATAGTTTACTATACACCTGATTCTGGATGATCAGGTTTGTATGCTGCATGTAGAGTGAATTCATCAGAAGTCAAAACAATTTGTACTAAAGCACATTTCGAAACCTATTCTAAAAATTGTTCTCTTCACCCTGCCAGGGCAGTTACATCATTATTTAATTAACTTACTCAAATGAAATGTTTCTTATCTTTCTATGATAGTTTTTTATGAGCTGTTGAATTAGAATGAATTGTGAGGATTTTGTTTAGTTCAGATCCTTTCTTTGTCCATTATAATGAATGAATCCTCTCTGGGTTCTTGTGTGTTACAGAGCCTGCATTCTCAATGAGTCATCTTCCACAGCTTAGTCCAGAACCTCAAGGATACTCAACAGAGAGACTCAACAGCCCCCATTATCACTACACAGACATTTTTATGAACAGCATTAGAAATCCAAATATAGCCAGCTTCAGACTGTCCAAGGTTGGTATTTGATATAAACAGGAAGTTCAAATAATTGGTCAGATGAATAATGAAAAGGGTATAAAAGAGCCACTTGGGAACAGTTTTTAAAATGAGGGTAATATCATTGATTGGAATGGAGATGAGTATTATCATACATTTTGCTTTTTTGTCACTTGAAATGTTGAAATGCAAATGTATTTTTTTCTCAAACACAGCGCTGTTTCAATGAAATGCAACTTAAAAAGTTGCATTAAAATAGCAAACCACTTCACTGAATTAATAGCTAAAATAAATAATGTATTAGTTTGATTGTAAATGATACAACTGAAATAGTCTACAGATATTTACAATAATTAACAAATATGAGCAGGTAAGCAATATACAGGCACAGTGAATTTCAGCTGCAATCAACCAAAAACAGTCAAAACCGAAGACAAAAAGAATAAAACAATAACTGATCTTAACAGGCGGTTAACCGTGAACACGCTCCGTCGTTCTTACCTTCCCCAGCAATTCTTTACTTCTGTTTCTTTTTTTTCAATCTTCCACAGGTCTCTCTCTCTCTCTCTCTCTCTCTCTCTCTCTCTCTCTGTCTCTCTCTCTGTCTGTGGTAGCTCACTGTTCTGTATGACACTCTATCTCCTTTATCTCGTCCTCTGTTGCTCTCTCTATGCAGGGAGAGTGAGGAGCCCTTATTGCTCCGCCTGTGAGCTCAAAGCTGCTTTTATAGGCAGCAGAGGTGCGTGGGGCCTCAGAGTGGGGTTGGCGCTGAGGGCTCCTGCCTCCTCTCTCCCAGCGGCGGCGTGGCGGGGCGGGGCGGGGCTGGGCTCGTGAGGTTTGCATCATTTGGAACACTCTCTCCCCAGTCAATAGGGATCCACGTCAGCGGGCGACAGGCGAGGTATTAGCAGGTGGACTCCATTCCTCGTCATTGGTGTCTCTGCGTGTTTGTATGTGTGTGTTGACTGTGTGAGTGTTTCCCTTGATGAGAACAGTCCATTATCCGTTATTACTCCCAGATGTGTGCTGCCCAAATACAGTATCACACTGTTTCTGTAAGTAGTAGTACAAGTTTACAGGGTCGGCTCCAAGCTTTTAGCTATACGAGTTTCTAGAACAGAGCCATACAAACGCCCCCATGTGGAAACCAAATGCCTGCTCATCTGATTCCTCCTGGAGCCAAGCCTGCAAGCATATGTACATTACAACATTGTACATGCAAGTGTGTAAATGCTTGTGAGTGACTGAAACGGGGGTCCATGTGATCTATGAGGTAACAGCCTTAACGACCCGACCTTCGGACAGGTGTTCACCCATGTGACACAGAGGGACATGTACAAAAACACCCTTTCCATTGACAAAGGGCAGGCAAGGGCAGCGTGCAAATCAGTTTTCCAGGTTAAATTGGTTTCCTTGGCCTTCAATATGAAGATAGGAAATGGAGGCTGACTCACTGATTTGACGTCAATAGTGCACTTTACATGTACATAAATGTAGAAAGAGGTGCCACGTTTTGGTCTCGAAACACATCCATACCAATTGTTAATGTATGGGATCATATCCATTAGGATGAATGCTATGATGAAGGTTTTGACAAATATTTGCTATTTGCTTCTTAAATGCTGAATTACAGTTGAATAAATCTTCCCCTTTTAGCCTGACCTTGGTCTTTCAATGTTTGCTTGTGTGGCCGTGTCAGAGAGAGAGAGAGAGAGAGAGAGAGAGAGAGAGAGAGAGAGAGAGAGAGAGAGAGAGAGAGAGAGAGAGAGAGAGAGAGAGAGAGAGAGAGAGAGAGAGAGAGAGAGAGAGAGAGAGAGAGAGAGAGAGAAAGAGAGAGAGTAGGAGACAGAGAGTGAGAGAGAGAGAGAAAGAGAGTCAGAGAGTCTTGAGTTTGTAAATAGGTTTTTATTATAGCCTTTTCTTGCAATGGCTTAGATGCTTTTAATGGTTAGTCAATTACAATAACAACAGGAAGTACACATGCTTTTTCAATTACATTTTAGGTTCTCGCACGAGTGTTCATTTCAATCTATTTGTTATCTCAAAACAAAAAGTGTTCTGCAGTAGAGGACGTCAATCTTCCTCATGCATTGTTTGCACTATGTTGATTTAAACACAGTACATTCTGACTAAATGTCCAGCAGAAAACAGACACTGGGGTTGACCTGACGCAAGTCCTGATACCAACACAACCACGTCATTCATTATTGCGAATGATTTGATGCTTTCACAAAACCACAAGGTGTTTGACACATCTGGAATGGAACTCTTCCAACTTGGTCTTCTTCCTGTAGCGTGAGCCGAAACCTGGGCCGCTGTTGCAGACAGACCGAAGAGACTTTTCCTCTGTGTAGCGTTCGTGACAGCCAGAGGGATTCTACTGTCAGAGCCTCTGATCTAGTACATCCTAATCTGGAGCTCATCTTCTTCTCCCGGAGCGTCTGGCTCCCTCCTCCAGGTCTTAGAGAGTCTTCATTTGGAGCACTTTTCCAGGTCTCTGTCTATGAATCATGTCATATGTCATTTCAGGGCCTTTCCCCCGGTCCCACCTGTGTCAAAGTCTTTCTGCAGGTTGTGACCCACCATACAATGAGGAGCTTGGGGAGGTATACTCCTTCTCCTCACGGAGGCCATAGGATTTCTTACTGCTGGCCAGAGACAGAACACTTCCAATGTTCTGCGGTTGAGGACAACGTCGGAACGCTTCATTTGTTTTCAACTTTTGCTGTCGCAGACAAGAGACTTGGAGACCAGCCACACATTGAGTGGGTGCTAGCTGTCAGCTGGAGTTTTCTTGGCTCCAAGAAAACTGTTGGAGAAGATTGTGACTGCAGAATGACCCTTTGTGTCAGAATCATTACAGATTATTACGATTATTTACCACCCGTTGACCTCTCTGAAGGTCAGAGGTCAGGGTCGGTTCCTCAGAACCCCCACAGCTCCAGGGCAGTGTTCTTCTTGGTAACAGACACAGCTAAGAAGACTCTTGTCACTTATTGAGTTTATTACCCCTTACCAGCAAAGGTAGGTAAGACTAAGTTAGAAAAGATCAATTACACATGTTTTAATGGCACAATGGAGGAACAATATACAATTTAAATGTGTATACTGCTGTCACTTTAACCCTTGTGTTATCTTCGGGTCATTCTGACCCATCAGTCATTGTGACCCACCGTTGTATTGCGACAACTTTACCGCATTTAAAAACAAAGTGAAGCATTTTCTTTTAACCGGTGGGCTGTCTCAGACCCCCCACATTGCGAAGGTTAAAAGAAAATTATTTTAATTTGTTTTTGTATTGGGTAAAATTGAGTAAACACAACGATGGTTCGTTATGAACCTTTGGGTCATGTGACCCGAAGGCAGCACAAGGGTTAAGTAAAAAGTGCCCCAGTCTCCACTGTCTTGCAACTTGAATTCATGACACCTTTCTGAATTACAAACAATAACAATCTATAGAGTACTGCAATCATAAAATAATGGTCATTATCTCAAATATTACCAAAAAGAATGTATATATTTACAAATGCCACATTTCTTGCTCTGGCAGACAAGAGACTTGGAGACCAGCCACACATTTAGTGGGTGCTTTCTGTCAGTTGGAGTTTTCTTGGCTCCAAGAAAACTGTTTGAGCAGATTGTGACTGCAGAATGACCCTTTGTGTCAGAATCATTACAATATATTTACCACCCGTTGACCTCTCTGAAGGTCAGAGGTCAGGGTCGGTTCCTCAGAACCCTCGCAGCTCCAGGGCAGTGTTCTTCTTGGTAACAGACACAGCTAAGAAGACTCTGGTCACTTATTGAGTTTATTACCCCTTACCAGCAAAGGTAGGTAAGATTAAGTTCGCAAAGATCAATTACACGTTTTAATGGCACAATGGAGGAACAATATACAATTTAAATGTGTATACTGCTGTCACTTTAAACAAAATACAAAGTTTAAGCCCCAGTCTCCACTGTCTTGCAACTTGAATTCATGACACCTTTCTGAATTACAAACAATAACAATCTATAGAGTACTGCAATCATAAAATAATGGTCATTATCTCAAATATTACCAGAAAGAATGTATATATTTACAAATGCCACATTTTCTGGTCATTTTGAAGTCTGGACATCACTATTAACCCATAGAACAGTTTCTAATTATATATAAACACATGAATATCCATACATAACATGAAAGATATTATTTTTACGCTTTGACCAATGAGAAATTAGGCCCTCATAAATCAATGTAACACAAACCATTTACATTATAAACACATTTTCTGGGCGCTCTGCCCCTCCCTCAAACACCTTGAGCAGATTCCCTCTCTCCCACCCGTCTCTCTCAGGTGAATCCTCTTAGGTGGATTATGGGGATAAGATGTCGCTGCAGCACAGTCACTCTGCTCTACATACCCTGCTCCCTCCACTCTACAGGGAGAGACCGACCCAGAGGGAGCAGAAGGAGAGAGGCTGGAAGAGAGAGGGAGAGAGAGAGAGAGGAGAAGGGGAATGGGGAGAGGGGGCCACGGCTCGTTCTGTTCAGGAGCCGGGATGAGAGACCATCCAGGATAGAGGTACCGTGAGAGCCTCTCTCTTTGTGTACTGAACAGGGCATGGCGATGGGAAGGATGCTGTGTTTTGCGTGTCTATGAGTGTCGTTCATGTGTAAGAGTGTGCATGTTTTGGATGTTTCTTAGTTATTCTGAAAATGTCTGCCAGCTCAGTCATGTAAGACTATTCTGGAGCCAGAAAGTTATGGTTAAGCTTTTCTCTTTAAGTTCACAACCCGTTAATGAAACTGTTAGCGAGAAATAGGAAGATATGTATATATGTGTGTATTTTTTATTTTTTTATTTACAGAGGCTAACATTCTATACTGCAATTAGTGTTGTATACATGTCATTTTACATCATTTCTTTATAGTGGTTCATGCAGAGACCGAGAGCTGAGCACTGCACAGCACAGAAGACCCTCCCCACATTCACACAGACCCCTCTCACTGCCTAATCTCAGCAAGACAGGGAAAAATGGCCTTCCAGAAAACCCCTCCTCATCTGGCCTGGTGGTTCGCTCTATGTCTCATCCTAGTCCTGGAGGTCTGTGGAGAAGAGCCGGACTCTACCAATAGGCATACCGGCGGGGGGACTCAGTGTGGGGATTACAGCAACCAGGTGATGGAGAATGGGATGTGTCAGCTGGTTGCCACCCTGCCACAGCTGGACGACCAGAAGTGCCCCGACATGTTCCGCTGCACGGACGAGGTCTCCTATTGGCTGCACGAGAACGAGGAGAGGAAGCAGCAGATTCTGTCTCTGAGGGAGACCATCTCAGAGCTCCAGGAGGAGCTGAGGAATCACAGGCACCGTGTCAAGCTTCTGGAATTACAGGTGGGGTTCTACAGAGACCAGTGTGTGGTGTTCTGGAACACTGAAAGGAAAGGGTGTCAGATTGGTTTGTGGTAGTGAATTTACAAAAGGATCGGCCCAGAGTTGAGGAGGATCAGATTCGAGAGAAATTAGTTGGTTTCTAGAACTTTTGACTGGTATGCTAGTGTTCTACAGTAGATTGTTAGACTGGATCTTCATGAGCCAAGTTGGCACAAATCGGTGTGTTCTAAAAGGGCTTCACTGAGGGACCGAACCTTACAGGTTGCCACACACACTGCCACAGCCACAGCCACAGCCACACACGCACGCACACACACACACACAC
Source organism: Osmerus eperlanus (assembly GCF_963692335.1). Lineage (NCBI taxonomy): Eukaryota > Metazoa > Chordata > Actinopteri > Osmeriformes > Osmeridae > Osmerus > Osmerus eperlanus. The sequence goes on from NC_085025.1 coordinate 10,917,945, forward strand.
ACACACACACACACACACACACACACACACACACACACACACACACACACACACACACACACACACACACACACACACACACACACACACACTGCCACATCTACCACCATGCAAACACCTGTTCTGTTGCCTGGCAGGTTTCCCTCCTTATGTGACCTTGGTCCTGGGCAGCTAACTAACTGGATTATCCTGCCTCTCCACGTGCATCCTTGTGGGCCTGTGACTGTAAGCCTGGGGGCTGAGGCTGGGGCTGGGGCTGAGGCTGGGGATGGAGCTGGGGCTGTATACGTATGATGAGGATAGAGTAGAGTCAGGGCTGGTATACAGTACAGTATGAGTGGGATAGGGACAGGTCAGGGGATAGTGTGGTGATGAAGCAGGAGGGCATGGCTGGAGGGAGAGTCTGGGATGGGGATATCGTCTGGAAATAGAACTGCTGTGCTGAGTCTGGAATGGTGGAAGTCAAGGATATGAGCTGAAGTAAGACCAGGATTTGATAAGCACTTGCCCAGCCTGACCTGATGTCTGGCTGCTTGTTGATCTTCCCAGGATGTTGAACAAATAACATGTTCATACAACGTGTTTCCCATGTACATATACATGACTAAACACATGCGGTTTCCCTCTGTGTGTGTGTGTCAGAGTGAGGAGAAAAACCATATGAATTCTTCTTTGGAGCAGCGCTTCCATGAGTTGGAGGTTCACTATGCAGAAGCCACCACACTACTGCACATACAGGGCACTCTCATCTCTGATATGCAGGTACACTCTTTAACACACACATACACACGCAATTATGAGCCGCTCGTTGCTGCATCTCAGTCATACCGTGATGTCTCTGAACAGACCCAGATCCAGAACCTGACCCTGTTGGTGGAAAGAGTCCGCAGGAATCCTGGCTGTATGATCAACGTAGTCCACACCAGCCCCCAGATGTCTGCGGAGGAGGCCCTGCACCCTGGTACACTCACACACACACGCACACACATGCATACATATACACACCCGTTTGCATCGTCTTAAAGCACATTTTCCTCATTCACGCGTCTATGTCGCCAACTCTCCAACAGAGGGAGACAACTCAACAATGATATTCTCATCCACTCAACACACACACTATATTCTATTGTAGTCCAGTCGATTGTATTCTTAGCCACTCCAGTATTCTATTGTAGTCCAGTCGATTGTATTCTTAGCCACTCCAGTATTCTATTGTAGTCCAGTCGATTGTATTCTTAGCCACTCCAGTATTCTATTGTAGTCCAGTCGATTGTATTCTTAGCCACTCCAGTATTCTATTGTAGTCCAGTCGATTGTATTCTTAGCCACTCCAGTATTCTATTGTAGTCCAGTCGATAGTGTTTGGGTCCTCTCCACTCTTTCCCCAACGTGTGCTCCCTGTCTCCTCCCTCAGAGGTCCAGCATGTGAGGAGCTGTCCCATCGACTGTGCTTCTGTCTACCAGAACGGAGTGAGACGTTCTGGCCTCTACACCGTGGTGCCTTCACTCGGAGCCATGCCCGTGGAGGTGTACTGTGACATGGAAACAGAGGGTGAGACACGCACGCACACACACACACACACACACACACACACACACACACACACAGAGAGAACCCCCTCCTTCACGCGTCCTTGGTCGTCAGGAGGAGGCTGGTCGGTGATCCAGAAGCGCGTGGACGGCACGGTGAGCTTCGACCGCAGCTGGAGGGACTACAAGGAGGGCTTCGGGGACCTGCTCTCCGAGTTCTGGCTGGGTCTGGAGCACATCCACCACCTGACGGCGCAGGGGGAGTACAGCCTGCGGGTGGACCTGGAGGACTGGACCAGCAAACACAAGCACGCGGTCTACCAGAGCTTCAGGTGGGTTACTTGTAGATGAGCCCACGGGACAGCGGTGTAGGCTGGTGATGTGCGGCACACACCGACTAGCCGCTGAGACTTTGTGGGAGACAGCACAGGGAGGAGGAAGGGAGGCTTGGAAAATTGACAGTCCTAATAGACACCCACTGCTTCATACTAGACACGCCACTGTGGAATCATAGTTTTCTGATTTAATTCCTTCTTAGGTTGTGTTATCGATGATGACATATTCCATGTGTGTGTGTGTGTGTGTTCAGTGTGGATGGAGAGGAGAGCCAGTACCGGCTCCACGTGTCTGGATACAGCGGTACTGCAGAGGACTCATTCAGCTGGTACCATGACAAGCAAGGCTTCAGCACCCCAGACACTGGCAACATCTGTGCTGAGATCTCCCATGGGGGCTGGTGGTACAACCAATGCTTCTACGCCAACCTCAACGGTGTCTACTACAGGGTAAGTAAGCCCCACCTCTCTCTCTCTCTCTCTCTCTCTCTCTCTCACACACACTCTCGCTTTCTCTCTCCCTCACAGACACACACATTCACACTCTATGTGGCTCTCTCACAAACATACAAACTCACTTTGTCTCTCGCACAAACACACATTCATTCACTTACTCTCTCACACACTTACTCTCTCTCTCTCTCTCTCTCTCTCTCTCTCTCTCTCTCTCTCTCTCTCTCTCTCTCTCTCTCTCTCTCTCTCTCTCACACACACACACACACGCACACTTCATTAGAGGACACCCACCAGTTGACTGGCAGTTGTCCTCCTCTTAACTGTGTGTGTTCCCCTGCAGGGGGGCAGGTATTCTCCTAAAGGGCAGAGTCCGCTGGGTCCTGATGGCATCGTGTGGTATTCCTGGAAGGATTCCGATTACTACTCCCTCCGCAAAGTCAGCATGATGATCCGCCCGCGCACGTTCCGACCCCGCATGTCGCCCTGAGCGACGGGAAGCCATGTGACCATGACAGCAGCAGCCTGTGGCTCAAATGGTCTGATAAGATGTCATCGTGCACAGAATGTTATAGTTTGGGGGTTGCCAGGTTTGGAGAGCTTAGGACCTGCACCATGACAAGGAGACAGGGCTTGAACTTCATCCACGTCCTGAGAGTTCAGGTTGGAGGAAACAGAAAACCGGACAACTAGTGATTTGACTTCCAGGTCATTCCTTTCTTTACAAGACATTACATCCTTAATACTGTGGCCACCATGCATACTGCACTGTATTTACATTTAGTCATTTAGCAGACGCTCTTATCCAGAGCGACTTACAGTAAGTACAGGGACATTCTCCCCGAGGCAAGTAGGGTGAAGTGCCTTGCCCAAGGACACAACGTCATTAGGCACAGCCGGAATCGAACCGGCGACCTTCTGATTACTAGCCCGATTCTCTAACCGCTCAGCCACCTGTCTGTATACTGCGTACATACAGTACCGCATATATATAAATCAATGTATATAGTGTATATTTATAATGTTACTTTATATGTTTATAGTGTGGGTGGATCTTTGATCATGTGTGTATATTCTTTTCAATAAATGATATGGTCAGATGTATGGCCAGAATGCATTTTTGAACAAGTACTGTATGTACTATTGATATTTGTAGGTATCGAATTTGAGAAAACTTACTGTATGGAAAGCAATTCACCACTCTAGTCTCTGAAGCAAACCACCACTGTAAAGTCTTTGAGACATGTGACCTTGCTCATACGCAACAGGTCATGTACTGTTCTCAACATTCCACAGTTCTTTACCATAATCACAGAACACTGCCAATCTAACAGACTGATGCTGGAGAGAGAAATTCACCCCTACATACAGCACTAATGCTGTAGAGAGAAATTCACCCCTACATACAGCACTAATGCTGTAGAGAGAAATTCACCCCTACATACAGCACTAATGCTGTAGAGAGAAATTCACCCCCACATACACCAGATTCTCACCAGAAAGGCCAACGTAGTTTGAGACTATGTTGGCATATGCCCTCCTCATCCCCTCTTTCTATATATTTAGATGAATAAGACTGATGTCAGCATGACCGGACTGACTCTATGGTTTACAAATTGACAAATGGAAGTGGACAAGCGCACATCAGGGACAGGGATAGATAAATAGAACACAGGGGTAGTCTATGTATGAGTAATGTTTGTGTGCACACATCAGATCCAGCAGCCGTTGAATTCCGTCAGAGTTGGGTGTCTCGGGTGAAAAGACTCTTTCATTCCATCTGACCCCCCCCCCCCTCCCCGCCCAAACACACACACTAGGCACAAACACGCTCTTTGACGCTGCACAGAGTCAAGTCGTTCTCTCTCCTCTCTGTCTCCACAGCGCAATATGAGGGAGGAAAATGGACTGCTGTGTGTGTGTGTGATGACCTCTGAAATCTACTGATAGCACAGGACATGATTCATCTCTTTCTGCTTACTTTCTCACATAAACAGACACAAGAAAAACTGAAACTGGCCAGAATAGAGTATAAATCAGAGTTTATTCAATCAAAAAGAATTTCTTTCCTTTTTCAGGGTGACAAATATATTGCAAATATTTCTATACATAAAATATTATCTCAACAACCAAAAGCACATGCATCCAAAAGAATATATATATAATGTATATTTTGTGTTTACAATGTGACATGAAAAGGGAGAGATTAGAGAATGATTGAAGATTGCACGGTGATAGGACAGGAGGAAGCAAAGCAAAGCTGGCAGAAAAACCTGGTTGAAAACATGGACCCAAACCCAACGATCTGAACGGCACTCTCTTCCTGTCTTCCTCTTCTTCCTAAGTGCTGACATGTAAAACGCCGCTGAAAGTACCAGTGCTCTCTGTGTGGCGCGGGAGGGAAGGAGAGGAAAGGACAGGGTTGCGTTCAAGTATTGGGATGGAGCCATTGTGTTTGGCACTGGTTGTGTGGTAGGCGTTGGTTTCGCTGACATTTTGGCTTCAATATTGGAAAGCGTGCTAGCTCAAATACCTCATTGTTTCCTACTAGTCACAAGCAGAAGTCTGCCTTTGGCTTTTCTGTCTTCAATAGCAAAGTGATGCGTCATCGAGTACAGGATGGGGGGAAAACAAGCAAAGCGTGCAGTTCCATTTTGCTCAGAAAACGGACAAGGCACATTGACAGGAAGTGGGTGGAGCTTCCTGTAAGCGATTCAGGAAGTAAAGAGGAAACGGAGGGAGGTCACTGCCAGCAGTGCTCAGACACACTAACAGGCAAAGGGGCTTGGACACACACAGCCTCTCTCTCTTAAGGCTTGTAAATGACCGAATGCTTTTCGTTTCCATTCTTTAACCTATTCATTTCTTGTGGAGACACGGGCACGAGGTCCATGTCATGAAGCAGTCTGAGGGCAGTACGATAGGCAGCACCCAGGCGGACGTCCTGGTTGAGCTTTGGCACACTGACTCACATAGGAAGTGGCTCGCGCTCCAGAATGAGGTCTGCGGTGGGACCGTCTCAGAGCCCCAGGCCCTGCTGACTAACACTAGTCTCCCCTTCAACTGTTTGGACACTGTTTACTTTAGACAACATAAACAGTTACACACTGTTTATAAGAGCTTGCAATGGCAGTTAATTAATGGGAGACATGGTACATCTACTGGAAAAGCGAAAGGGGGTGGGGTGGGGGGTGTGGGGGGGGGGGGGGGGTAGGGAGAGATAGAGAGATAGAGAGAAGTGTTGGATGGCTGGAGCTGCAGCATGTGTGTCCCAGGGGAGGCTTACATGGTGGTAAACTGACTGTGAGCTTGCCTCAGTTTCTCAGCAATCTGTGGACAACAAGAACCACAACAGAACTTCCTGTGTAAGATGTAAGATGATGTGTATGGTAACACTATGGGATGGATAGTATATATCTATCCATACATATTATGGGATGCACTCCAAAGAATACCTTGAGTGAAAGAATGCCATTCAATACCCTGCCACACTGAAAGTGGGAGTAGTTGAGTGTGTGTGCGTGTAATATGTATTTGGGTGCGTATGTCTGTCTTCTTACCGTCTCGTAGAACTTCACTTGCTCCTCCAAGTACTGCTGCATCACCCTGTTGTAGTCGTAGATACGGTTGCTATGGAAGTGGTTCATCTCGGCTGAGAGAAACCAGGAAGTAAACTTAAAAGACTGCCACAAAGCATATTTTAACACCCCCTGTTTAGCACACGAGTTTCTATACGTTTGTAAAACATTGAAATCATCCTTTAAGGCATAATATGTCTAAAATGAAAACACATGAAGATTTCTTTTTAAATTCATGACTGCATTTAGTATATAGCAAATTAGACCCGGGTCTTCATTTGGACATAGCTCTTTGCTACCTTGTAGTGCATAGGACATGGTGCTGACACGTTTAGACATGGTCACTTTCTCCGGAGGGGTGATTTTGCTCGTGGCCACCAGCCTGTCTCCCTCCTTCACCTTCTCTATGGCAGCCTGGTAGGGACACAGCATGCGTAAAGCTACATGGGGCATTTGATCCACATCAATGAAAACCTCCAATGGTGTGTCCTTTGGGGCGATTCCTTTGTTCCAGCCTCATGTCCCCTACCTTGTGTACTCCTATGGTGTCGGGGAAACATCCCAGGAGGCCCTTGTACTCGTTGTTCGTCTCCATGAGGAAGTGCAGGTCTTTCCTGGGCTGGACGGGGAGAACACACACACTAGTTAGACATGACACAGACCCGATAGACAGGTAGCGAACGCCCTAAACCCTCTTATTGTCCTGAGGTCATAATGACTTCAAATTCAAACCTCAGAACATTATGTTAAAGGGTTGAATATTTTATTTATGTTGTATTAATAAATGCCTTAGGTTTAATATGACCAGATATATACCGTAGGGGCTGTACCAGTCCCGGTGAGGTTGAACCATATATTAGGAAAGGTCAAAGGTGAGAGATTATACTAAGACCATCCCTTTTCTCTCTATTAACTTTTTGTTTAGATTATAATGGATGTTGGAAAGAGCAGTTACTCATAGATTTTGTCTTGAAATTGACTTGTCTTGATTGAAGCAAATACATCTAAACTAAGTTGATTAAATAAAACATTTCAGATGGCATAGAAAATCACACACATATCAGAGAATCGAACATACTGCGTACCTCATGTTCTTTGTCTGACATCCAAGATCAAATGAGTGACCAAACAAACTGCCTGACCAGACAGTCTGCTAAAATCCCTCCTAACTCTGTAACTACTAACTAGTAGCCAATGAATTCAGTCAGATATGGAAGGATTCAGATGAAAAGCGAAAGATAGATAAACACAGAAATGTAGGGCTTGGTATGACTGAATGCATGACTCCTAGCCAATCACATGGCTGCTTTTAAAAGCTTAAAGCTAAAGGCCTGTCAATCCTGGAGGGAGAGCGGGGGGGGGGGGGGGGGGGCTCTGGAGCAAGACACATGCTTACCAGATGATTCCTCCATGAGGACGCTGCTTAGACATCAAAGAGAGGGCCGAGGTTGGATTTTAGTACAAGCCATAGAGACCAAGTCAAACCTCATCTAAAATTCATTAAGGCGGCTATATATTCCCCAAATTATGTTGGAGCAGAGCTCTGAGGAAAACAGGACATAGACCTATCACTGGAAATAGAGTATACTACCGTTTTCTTTAATGGTCTTTTTTCCCAACACACTAGCTTGCAACAGGCTCAGAGTCGAACAAGGTCAAACCTTGCATATAAACATGTAATGTAATGTAATCTGTTACCAGATGCTTTAATCAAAGCAACATACAGGGGGGGGGGAAGGCAGTGGAAGGAGGGGGACTAAGAGAGACCGGTGTGTCCGTCTACCTGCTCTGCCACCATCTGAGCGATCTCCTCGTAGGTCTTTCCTGCTGCCGTCATGGCGTCGGTCAGGGTAGCCTCTCCTGAACACACAAAGCACCAGAGATCAAAATCAAAATGCATTTGCAAAGCCCTTTTTACAAGCAATGTCACAGGGGCTTCAAATTATGCCCATAGGACTGCACCTAAACCAACCCAAAACCCTCAAAGATCTAATCACCTTCTTATCAACCATTTCTTGGTTAATACTTGATGAGAACACAGAATGTTCCAGAACATCCAACTCTCCTAGCATGGGCTTTAATATTAATGCATTTATAAATATGATATGGGTGTGCTCCAGTACCTTGGTATCCACTGCTCGTAAAGACCGAGGAGAGATTTTGGAAGGCCTTGCCAATGCGCTGGTACTCCTTTGGCAAAGCTAGAGAGAAGAACATCCATTACACCAAGACCTACAACTTTCCACAGCTTTGTGAAAGTATGTTATAGCAGTTATGTAGCGGTTTCTGTGCCGGTACATACGTCCTGTGCATCTCTTCCAGTGCTCCTGGCCCACGGTGAGGATCTCCTTCACACCGTCGTCCATGGCTCTGGTGAACCTGCTGAATTGCTCGCACTTCTGCTCCCTGGAAGGACAGACAAACACAAACACACCGTTCGAAACCATGCAACACGGCAACTCGTGCCACTGCTCCACGGTTGAGACAGACTTCCAGGTCCTTCTACACATCAGCCACGGGTCAGGACAGGATGTGATGTTGCTCACACTTCGATGGGGTCCAGGTCGGGGGCTTCGGGTTCTATCGTGGAGAAGATCATCACTCCCACCACCTCGTCCTTCTCTGCTTTTCTCTTCCCCGTTTTCCAGTCCTGCAACGGAAACGATGCTCACTAACAGCCAATGGGATCTCAAGAGACGTTGGTCTCTCAGCTCCTCTCATTGGTTGACCCGTCTGATCCCGGCTGCTGACCTTCTCGTCCTTGTAGTTGAGGAAGAGCTGGAAGACGTCGCTGTTGGAGACCACGGGGTGTCGACACATCCTGATCATCCAGCCCTGCAACCTCTCCATGCGCATCTTAATGAACTCCTCATCAAAGCGACCTGGGGGGCAGGGGGGAGGTTACATGTTACCACTTTCTTTTCTCCTTTCGGGAATGGCGGGTATCTGGTACCATCTCTTTGGATAAGAGAGATGAGGTCGTCAAGAGACCCGCAGCTCACCTGTCACCTGCTTGTCCGGTAGTGAGGGAATGGGGATCGCCGAACCAAACTTGTCCAGGAGCCTCTCGTACAGCCAATCAAAGTGCTTGTATCTGTGATTGACGGGTCTGTTTGTGGTCTGTAAGCCAATCGCCACAAGTCATATATGGCCCGTGGAGTGTATGAGCTACAATGTCAATTTGCTCCTGACTGTCCCTAGGTAGGAAACACATGGATTTAACTGGAAGCCAGAAGGCCTCTACTTGAGAGCCAGACTCACATTGGGTGTGACCTGGTACTCGATGTAGCTCTTCAGTCCGTACAGCTTGGTTCCCTTCTTGGGGTCGGCCACCACACAGTCCAGCTGAGACTCAGGGTACGCCCACACTGGACCCACCTCCCCCATCTGACAAACATGACACATTACTAGAAAACCCTTCATCAGACACAGAAACAGTAACTAGCTGTTAGCGGTAACCTAATAAGATGGAGACAGGACTGCCAATGACGTGCAGTTATGCTACAAAGTATAACCTACAAATACCCAACATGCCACTATCAGATAGGACATCCTGAAGATAGTCCTGAAGATTAGTCTGTTCAAACCCTTGTTAAGAATACAGGCAGAGATGGATGACCAGCGTACATAGATGGGAAGCTTGTCTTTGCCCTTGACCAGCTGCTTGCAGAGGAGGAACAGCTCAGGGCCGGACTTGGAGAAACCGGGGAACCTGCTCGGAGAGGATCACAGCAGTTTCTGGGTAAGAGCTAAGGAGTTGAGGAAACCGGACTCCATGTTGGCTCCAAACACGTTTGGTGAAGTCAGAGAGCTAGTTCCAAAAAGGGAGCCATTTTGACCTAAACAAAACCGCTTATCAATCACTCTAGGAATCAATAGTTTGTCATCTCATCAGACAAGTATACAGCCTTAGGATTCAGACCCTCGGATAAAGCGATATGTATGAATGGTGAGTGTAAAGATGAGGATGAGTCAGCCTCGTCTTACTTGTTGAGGGAGATTTTCATGGAAGAGCTTCCAGCCCCGCCTCTCTGAAGGGCCCCGCCCTCCCCCCCCTCAGACTCGGCGTAGCCTCCCGACGACTTGACATCATCCCACTCGTCATCCCACTCATCGTCGTCAGCGCCTAGTCAGTCACACACACGCACACACACGTGAGTTACACAGCCGACACAAACAAGTATCAACACACAGACAAGCAAGAAGACAGCCATATACACACTGGGAATCATTTAGACAGTGGAGTAACGGCAACGAGAACGTTCATGAGAAGTGCACACACACAACAAGTCTTCAGACACACTCAACTGGCATTGTAGCCAAAATACTCTTTTGAATTCACAGAAACCTACAGTATTAGCAAGTAAGGCAAGCCACGACTTGTATCAATCGGTCCAACAACACACAAGGTCTTGATCCGAAAGCATATCAGAGTTAGATCATCACTCGATAATGAATTCATGAATTATGTTAAAATATAAGATTATTTTTGACGTTCGCATTACTGTTAGATCTATTGTCACCAGCCGACTACAATTCTAGGATTAATCCAAGATGGAAAAGCTCTTTTGCAGTGCAAAGACATTAAGAAAGTGAAAAAACACATGTTTACACAGGGACCCCATTAAACTTTCCCTCAGTGGAAATATCATGCCAAAACAATTTACGTACTACCAATTATGGAGCAAACACACACAAACACACAAGCTTCGCACTTCCTACACACTTTAATATCCATGCTGGTAGACATACTAACCATGTGATAAATATTTTCCAAAGTTAATCTAATCAAGCTAATAAATACTCGCACAATCAGGGACACAGTTGCAGCAGGCAATTGAATACCTGCACAGTCAATAAGGTATGGGTATGGATAGATGGCTGTAAAAAAAGGATTATTTTAGTCATTTCATCCCTGTGACTAGTTTGCATATGCACCTCCATAAGGAACTTAAATAACAACCACGTAAATTCATAGTATACCAGTGCCAGCCACCCATAGTTGTACCCGCCCCACAATCCCCTTGGTTGTCCCCAGTAAAAGTAGCTGCTACCTGGGCCTTGGTAGGCCTGGGGGTGGCCCTGTGCAGCGGAGCTCCAGGGATTCGCTGCAACATTCTTGCCCGTCTCTGTGCCCTCGGGCTTGGCCGCCCAGTTGTTGGAGGAGCCCCCAGTAGTGTCTGAGTTCCACACGGACCAGGGGTCATTTCCATTGCTGGCCTGGAGGAGGGAGAGATGGAGGGAACGAGAGAGAAAGACCGAGGAACATTTTTGCCAATTAAGAAATGTTTCCTGCCGTCACCCCTCGGTGATTTACTGAAAGGGGTATAAAGAGAGAGACATATATATATATATATAGAGCTTGATAAAGAGAGAATATAGATACGTTCATAGACACCTTTGGACCTTGAATGTTTACACAAATATCCGGTCACACAAAACCCTCGGTAAACTTGCGCCCCATGCAAACAACACATTCAATTGAATCCTATCCTCATTCGCGCCCCACATCTCCTTTTCAGCACTGACGACATTTCATTCAAAGGGGAATCTGTAGGGTGCACCGTGTCACGGTATCCACTGCGTCTGAGAGTGGAACGGCTTCACAAAGACCACAGAGGATCCCTCACACAGGGGCACCTCTCCGGGAAGACACGCGAGGTCAGACAGGGACACTGTGGAGGCGTGTTACCATGCAGCAATATCCAGACTACTACCATGCCATGCATAGGCCGAGGGACAACATGCAGTGTCTGTCCTTGTGTATAGTACGTACGTGTGTGTGTGTGTGTGTGTGTGTGTGTGGTTGCGTGCTCCTGTGTTCTGATGGATGCGAAGGACAAGTCTATATTGAACACACCTACTCAATGGACTATGCTGACCCATGTAGACCTATAGAGACCCATGTAAACCCATATAGATCCATACAGAACAATTTAAACCCATGCAGACTGTGTACTGACAGGTCAGGTCAACCCTACTTTCCTCCTTCCCTAGTACTCTCAGAATGACAATGCTTATACAGACCTCATTTTGAACACATGCCCTGAGCTGAATACGTTTTGTAATACATGAAAGTACATACCGTTTATAATACATACAACATTTGGCGCTACAAGGGTAGATCAATCATGCAGTGGTGATAGCTTGTATGCAAGAGCGTGCTCACTAATCAAATCACTCATTGGATCATTACATTTGACTCATTTAGCTTTTATCCAAAGTGATAATATCTTGTGTGATAATTGGCTTCTTGCTGATTGGCAGCTTGGAGGAGGGCATGATAAACCAGTGATAGTGCCGATCATGCGTGGAGCTTTCACTGATTGGTCTGTGATGGGGTCGATAAACTGCATATGTATGTGTGTATGTTTTGAAAGAAAAATGTGGAGGGAGAAGGAGAGAGCTGGAACATCACAGGGCATGTGGGACATCATGCGTGTGCGCAGGCTGGGATAGGATGGAGGGTCGCTGGTTTGGGGAGAGGGGGGGTTACTTGCTCAGGCAGATTGGAAGGATATGGGAAGTTTGGCCGGGGTCTGGGGGCAGCCATGCTGTAGCCCACCCCAGAGTTGGTTACCTGGTCAGGGGAGGAGAGGGAGGAGGGGGGGCCCGGGGTGTCAGGGGTGTCCGGCTGGGGGCTCAAACCCCCAACATCCACCTTAATCGAGGGGGGAGGAGGGGTTGGAGAGGGTGACATCATCACAAAGCGCCTGCAAGTGAAGGGTTACCCTGGTAGCAAACACTGAGGTGGCGTCAAATTGTGTGCGTGTGTGGATCTTCACTTCTGCATATCAGAGGGATTGGACGACAAAAAGAATCCCACTGCAGTCCTTTTTGTCTGCCCACTTCTCCTTTGATCGTCTCTGAATTTTGAAATTCACAATTCTTTCTGGAGGTGGTCACCAAGCTGTGCACTGTTGTGTGTGCTATGAGTGACCCATTTATGCACACATACACACACATGCTTGCACACACACACACACACCATGTCATGACCTGCTACACTGGGCTTGCCCCTTCTCGTCAAATCATTTCTACCATGTTGTTTTCAGATAAGTGGTTCAAAAGGACGCGGAGATCAGGGGAGGACACTAGGAGTCGTTATTGGGACACAGACATAGTCTGAAATACAATGACGAAACAGTTACACAACAACGCAAGACAGCTCACATTTGTTTGAGCTGGAATGCATAACAGAGCAAGTGTGTGTGCGCGCGTTGTTACCTGTGGTGTCGGGTTGGCTGCTGCAGGGGCAAACGCATCGAAGAACGACAAGTCAGGAGCGGCTACGTTTCCAACATTTCCTACGTTTCCTCCTCCTGAAGAAAGCTTACCAAGCTGGGGGGGGAGGGGGGGGGGGAGGCAGAAATATACGTTAGTAAACCTCATCCACAGAAGGAAGATTGCAGTATTAAGACAGTGGCCTGCGCTTTGAAGACAGGGGGATCTCTGTCTTACATTAAGCCCTTCTGCTTTCAATAAAAAGCATGTGGTTATTGACTGTCTATGAGAATATTAAGGTCCTGTCAGAAAAGCAAAACATCTTGGGGCAGCTGTGGAGGTAACTTTAGGTCATGATATGCACACGCACCCACCAGAGCCGTTTCAGCTCCGAATATGTTCGGATTTAGCCTAAACTGTTTAGCAGATCTCTTTTCTCCTCCCATTGACTAGCCTGAGCTCACATCTCTTGGTTGGCTGTGAGCTGGCCAGAGAGTGAATTCCTCCCTTATTGAAGTACTACACACACAGACACGCACACACACAGACACACGCATACACATACAACTCCGCAAAACGAAGATCGAAAAGCTTTTGAATCAAACCACCCCAGTATCCATCTGTGTGGTTTCTATGAATGATGGCACTCTTCTAATTTAGGCTCTCACATCAAACACACTGGGCTAGCGCGTTACAAAACAACATTCAAAAGTTGGCAGTTGCCTTCCTGACCTCGATATAGTCTTCTGGCACCAGTCCCACCTCTCCTCTGGAGTTCTGAGCTTCTATCCAGCCTCCTCCGATACTCTGCAAACGAAACAGGGCCAAATACCAATTGAGAACGATGGATTGGCTGGCGCTGAAAGCGGCCTTCATCATCGTATGGCGCGATGACAGACTTGTACAGGAAGCACACCGAGTGACCTTTGAACTCCAGTCGAACTGATGATAACCGTGGGTGACATCACGATTGTTCCTCCTTTAAAATAGGACCCATCTTTTATGGTCGGTGATCATGTGAGGCTTTTATAGACCAGGAGCCTCACAAAAGGCCACAGAGGCATGGGTGAGTCAGCAGCACTGGTCACTTCATTATGGAGCGTACTAGACTTTTCACACAATAATGTATTGATGTGAACCGTCTGGTTTGGTGTTGAGAGTGGGATCAAGGGAAAGAGTGTGACATGTTTGAGGGCAAGGTCGAGGGTACGGATGGAGAGACAGACAGGTGACAAATGGCCCGGGAAAGAGGGAGGACGACAGAGTGAGAAAGCAGGAGTCCGATGCGATTCGGGTATATGGCGATATTGTGCATGTTATCTCCATTTAAAAAAATTAAGAAAACATATTGATACAAACGTATATGTTTCTGTGTTTAAAGCAGAGATACGTAGAGAGAAGGCTAGAGAGTGGAGAGAGAGAGAGAGAGAGAGAGAGAGAGAGAGAGAGACAGAGAGAGTGTAACAGACATGTGACTGACCTGGTTGGTGATGGTGACAGTCTCTCCTTCTCTCACCGTGAGCTCATTGTTCCCGGCCTCAGCCGTGAAGTCATACAGAACCTGCGCCTGGGAAGACACCACACAGCCGCGCACGCACGTCAAGTCAGTATTGGGGCCGATCCTATTTAGCATGTACATTAATGCTTCACCCTCAGTGTCTCCATCTATTAATGTTCAAATGTATGCAGATGACACTGTTCTTTATACACATGCAAAAACCAAAGAACAGGCTGCCACTAAACTAACTGCAGCATTGGTCCATGTCTCTGACTGGATAAAAATGTCATCCCTACACTTGAACACACATAAAACGTGTTGGGAGTCAGTTGGCTGAGCGGTGAGGGAGTCGGGCTAGTAATCCGAAGGTTGCCAGTTCGATTCCCGGTCATGCCAACTGACGTTGTGTCCTTGGGCAAGGCACTTCACCCTACTTGCCTCGGGGGAATGTCCCTGTACTTACTGTAAGTCGCTCTGGATAAGAGCGTCTGCTAAATGACTAAATGTGTAATGTAAATGTAAAACAGTCTGTATGTTCTTCTCCAAGAAATCATCAAATGCACAGCCCCCTGATGTCTTTATTGAAGGAGAAAAGCTCTCAACTGTATCTGATTTTAAATATCTGGGGATAATTTTAGATTCCAATTTAACATTTAAAAAACATTAATTTTAGACATGTAAGGCCGTACTTAACTACAGAGGCAGCCAAACTTTTTTGCATGCCATGATCTTTTCTCACATCTCGTTCTGTTACACAAGCTGGTCACAAGCAAGTACAACAACTCTGAAAACAACAGAGACCCTCTACAAGCAGACCTTAAAAACTCTAGACCAGAAACCTATCAGCTATCACCACTGCCATATAACAACAAAGTATAGCTTATTCAAATTTGACAGTTTCTTACAGTTTTTGGATGCCTGTCTCATTTTTAAAATATGACATGGGCTGGCACCTGCACCGTTAAGAGTTTGTAAAGCTGAAGGATGGCAATGGCTTGGCAACTAGGGCCGTCACCAGGAGAGACTGTGTTATACAGTATAGACACAGTACGTCTGGACAGACAGTCTTCTCAGTACGCGCCTCTAATTACTGGAATACCCTCCCTACTGATGTAAGGGAGTGCACCAGTATTTCAGCGTTCAAAAACAAACTTAAGAAATGGATAAAAATAACCAGACCTGCAACCATAATTAGGCCACTGCATTATTCACACCGTAACTTATTTTTATGTCTAACACCTTGTATGTCTGTCTGTTTTTATTTTAACAATTGGTTATCTTAACTGCACGGTTTTGTCACACTGTTGTTTACCTTGTATGTCTGTCTGGTTTTTATTATTTATTTTAATTGCCCTGCCAAGGGACAACGGATGAAAACGAGCTAATCGAGCATTTACATTTTTACATGTTTATTAATGTACACTGTCCCTTTTCAAATAAAATCATATTATAAGCGAAAACATGGTTAAAATTATGCATGAAAACAAACTATTGGGGGAAGAGGGCTAATCTGAAACAGGCTGAACAAGCTGGTCTGGGTAGGCATGCTGAGTCAGCACCAGTACTGAATAAACACCTATATGTCTGAGCCACGCCGCGTTATTACAGAAGGGAATCTCACTCTCGACCCCAAAGACTCCCGTCTCCCAATACAAACAGACCCAACAATCACAATTCAAATCCACAGTACAGTAGGCTACATGTCCCAAACCCAAAGATAGAGCGACAGAGCAGTGGAACACAGAGCAACCCTCATCAAATGTAAAGTAGCCTCCCTCCCTCCGTCTCTCTCCTCTCTTCCACCCCCCCCCCCCCTCTCTCTCTCTCTTTCTCTCTCCCCCCTGCAGCCACCTGGCCCACAGACAGGGAACTGAGAGTGCTCATTGTGTTATCACTTCTTCATCTTAATCATGGAGGCTTTTAGAAATGACCACCAGCTTATTCTACTGAATTGGAACCATTTTGGAGGTGGATGTGAGAAACTTTATTTTTAAGATTCTAACGTTCCCTTTTCTGGGTATTTACCCTATGGTTACATTTCTTCCTTTCACAGCCTCAAGTCAAATTATTGTAAACACAAAACAACAATCCCTACTCCTTGATTATGTCAAATTGTAGGATGTATGTTTAGTGTTTTGTATTCTATTGTTTAGTGTGTTTATATGCTGCAAGTGACAAAAGAAAGGGTTGAATTTCAAACTAATGATGGTGTGATACCAGAAATAAGCCAGTCAGAACAGTGCAGAATGCACAGTGCCTCATCCATGCTGAAGTCAGTCAACATAAACTAGGCTAACTTCCTTTGGGACTTGGTACACTGTCACACACCTGATGTGTGACGAGTTTGACACTTAATTTCACATCGCCTTTTCCAAGCCCAGAGCACTTCCTTATGTACAAAACAATTCTTAGAATGCTATGATGATGCAATAAGTGCATTGTAATAAGTGGGATAGAATTGTTGGACAATTGACTGATTTTCACCTCCATCCTTGACAAGCTGCATTACAAGACACAGAAATCAGCACAGCAAGTTAGGGATGAAGGCTTGGATAAAAAAATACTTAAATGTCCACAAAAAATATAAAAAAATGTTGAGAACTGATGCAGGCACCCAAAATTGAAGGGATTTAGGTATGCAATCCTCTTTTTTATTCTAAAACGTTTTCATTCAAGCCTCATGAAGGCCTACTAGCAATGCAAATAATAGCTATAGGCTCTTAGAGAGATGGCCCATATGTATAGGAACGTAGAACGAAGGAATTGAATCAAAGTATTAAATAACACACATCAACGTAATTGTTGAACACAGTTTACACCAATTATTTATATTGGAAACTGCAGTTCCCAGAATTCCTTGCGTGGAGAAATGACCCGCACTGGAAGGGTAGTAAAATGTCACAAGACACGTTTTAATGAGACATATTTTCCATGTTTTTACAAAGCATACTTTGTAAACGTTAAATGTCAATAATTCACGTGCAATTTAAGTAAGAATAACCTAGAACATATCTTTTCAACGCAGTTGTAGACTATGAGCATAAAAAGACTACAGTGTAAGACTAAAACTCCAGACTCTTCTACGCCTTGTCAAACCGAATAGCGCAAATTCAGTAGATCGCGAAGTTTCTGAAAAAAGCACTAAATTAAAGAAGTAATCATACCTTGTTTGCCATTATGGTAGCCTTTACCGAACATTACAAAACGGCCCAGGGGGTTCAGGGTTTTCAAATCCTCAGCTTGACATTACCCCGCTGCTCAACTAGGCGAAAACAAGGCAATCCTTTTGGGGGCAGCTCCGCAATAGCCTACAAATTTTAATACATCACTAAATACAGGTTGCCCTTTAACCTCAAGTTCAAATAGTTATGCGCGAGAAATACTGCGCTATAAACTATACTAGTTCAATCTTATTTCGACGTTTCTACCGGGGAATTCGCTGTCGTTATGACTTTGTGAGTCCAGTACAGTACCGGGGAGTACGAAACCGGAAAGATAGCCTGGCACTGACAAGTCCAGTAATGGTTCACTCCAAGACCAAACCTTGCTTGAGATACGATTTACGATAATAATAATAAAAAGTATTTCACTATACTACCTAGTCTTCCATAACAATAATTATAGTAGCCTATTAATTATTGCACGTACTTATGATTGCGCTTATGATTGTTGGTAAGGCGGTTGTTATTTTTGTTGGTATTTTTAAATTTATGACTGGCAATTATTGTTATTTTCAGGCAATCATGAAGTGAGGACCCTATCTAATTCATGAATCTATGAATATTGATCCGTCATCAATGCATGTTTTTGTATGATTTTTTTTAAACAATACGCGAAATATGATTTTTTTTAAAGCCTATCGTTTTTTTTACACCAAGTCAAGTGAGACAAGAAGCTAGGCTAATATGAAAGACAAATCCGAAGAATTTCCTATGTGGAAGTCGCCAGCTACCGGCAAAACGTATTGTTGCAGCGTAATCTAGTTCTGCTTCAGAATGGATTTGCGTCGTTGAATGATTGTGACGCAAGATGTCACAAAACATATTCTAGCTGCTACATCACAAAATAAGTCATGTAATTTAGATCATTTTATACTCAGCGTTGGGTTACTTGGGAAACGAATGCATTGATTTATGTTCAATGTATCGTCTGCCGCAGTTATTTCATTTTAAGTAAGTGAGAATTCTGAAAGAGGTAGAACCAGGACTCTTTTCATGATCTATCAAACTTTGCTGTGGCTTGTAGAAGCCTATCACGGATTAAAAGAGCCTCAGTCCCTACAGAAGCCTTGGCAGAGGAAGTGGGTGAGACAATCCAGGACATGAGCCAGGTCACAGGCCTTGCTGTGGGCCATACCCTGGCACCCAGCACCTCTGCTGCATCGTCTGAAGCACTGCCTATCCCCAAGTCAGCCTGGGGAGCCAGGGAGGCCTCCCTCCACTGTGCTGAGCGCTGCCACAGCCGGTCATCCTCCATTGACACATCCTGGCCGTTCGCCGTCTACCCCCGATGTGTAGAACTTATCCTGGAGGAGAGAATGTTGCCCCAGCTGGAGGGGGCATGTCCGTCTGGGACGAGGGAGGGCTCCAAGAACCGGGCCCGTTCGGCTCCGTCGGTGGGATCCGAATCCTTGGAACCAACCATCACAGAGAAGCCGGAAGAGGAGGCAACACCGGCCATGACCAACAGGTCCTTCTGGAAGAAAGTGAGAGACTGTCTGGGGAGGAAGAATGCCATTAACTCAGAGAAGAAAAGCAAGGTGCAAGATGGAGGCCAGGAGAAGGTCAAATAACCCTTGTGAAATGGTGTGTAGGTTTATTATGTACATATATGGTGTCAGTCATCCTAAAGGTCTGGTTGTGTTGTCTTTTTTTCCAGGAGGAGAGACAGGTGGGTCCTGGCTACTGCTTCCCCTACTTCTCAAATTGGCCCTGACCTGCAGAGGGTGATGTTTCTCAACATACACTTCCTGGTCTTCTTCATCACTTCCTGTTACTCAATTCTATTTTAATAATAAGGGATGATCAGAAGTGAAATGATATTACCAGGCATCTTTATTTCATACTATTAGTTTATCAGTGACATTTAGTCCTTACCATATTCATAACAAAATCAAAACCTACAAATTGTGGTGTTTTACAATGTCATCTGTACATCTCAGAGGTACATCTCTTCTCACAAGTCTCTAGTTATTCATGTCACTTTTTGGAGAGGTTTCTGTTGTGGCAATGAGTTTACGCAAGGATCACAGTCTTGATCCCATGCACATGGCTACGTGTTTCTATGAATCTTTTACCTCAAAAAACTTCTACCAAATAAGACAACTGAACTTTTCCCATAGTACCTAAACACCCTTATTCCATTCCAAGGTTATTGTTCACAATACACAATGGACTACAGGGCCTCTATTCCCTAGCAGTGAACACTGGCCCCCAGAGAAGAAGTTTAAAGTCCTGTTGTTCATACAGGACAGAACCAGAGTCTCAACAACCATTCTATGTTTACATTTACACTTTATTTTAATGCTTATATTTACATTTACATTTAGTCATTTAGCAGACGCTCTTATCCAGAGCGACTTACACTAAGTACAGGGACATTCCCCCGAGGCAAGTAGGGTGAAGGACACAACGTCAGTTGGCATGACCGGGAATCGAACTGGCAACCTTTGGATTACTAGCCCGATTCCCTCACCGCTCAGCCACCTGACTCCATTATATGCAAAGTGACATACAAATAGGTCATTTAGATGTGTACAGCAGAAGTTTAAGGATCAGAAGTGCATAGTACAATATGTTGGTGGTCAGTCAAGGAACAGTCTGTATTTACTATTCCCAGCGCAAAGTAACATCACAGCTACCAGGCACAGTGAACAATAATAATATCTTAACTCCAGTGCAACACCTCAATTACAGTGATGCATAGCACAGTGCAGCAAAATCAACGACATCAGAAGTGCAATAATTGCCAGACAATGTTCCAACAGGATTTCAAATACAACGTGCAGAGAATGGACAAATACAGGTGTCACAAGATGGAATGTACTGCTAAGGGCATCTTTACACTTTATACATGGTTTATGTAAGTAAAAAAAGCTTCTTAAGTGAAGTTAATCTTAAGTTACAAACATCAGGTGCTTGGTTGCACTTGCCGTCAATTAGTCCAGGCTGGTTGAACAAGTTGGCATCAGTGAAGAGGGAGGGAGCTTCTGGATAGGAGGTGGGAGGAGCTTCCAGAACTCTGTGGTTCACCTGTTACCACCAGGAACAAGAGACCCTTGTAGAAAAGGAAACAGAACAAATATTTCAGAAGGGCATCGAATTTGCACCAGCGTTTGTTACCTCATTGCAATATTGACAGGAATATGTGTGTGAACCCGTCTGTCATTTAAGTCCTGGACACAGAGGTTCCAAGCTTTGGGGCGATACCTGAGGTCTCTCTCCGATCCAGCTTCCTCTTCTCCTCTGCTCCTCCTGGCGTGGAAATAGGATGGCGCAGCTCCCCGCACTCTTCCTCCTCCTGTCCCTGCTCTCAAGCCGACCTCCAGGGATGGAGGGGCAGGTGACGGACTATGCCTTGCCCTTCATGGAGCACCTTGACGGGGCCGGCCAGGTCACCCTGAAGTGGGGGTTCAGTGATGTGTTTCAAGATATCACCTTCCAGCTGTCTGTCAACACCACTGGCTGGGTGGGCTTCGGGTTGAGTCCCAAAGGAAACATGATTGGGGCAGACATTGTCATCGGGGGAGTTGGATCGAATGGCACCTACTTCAAGGTACAGTGTCCTCATCTTTTAAAATGGATTACAGAAGAACTAGTGGTGTATTTCTGTGTTTGAAATTTCCCATGTCATGATTGGTGTGGCGAGTGAGTGAATTGGCCCCAAAACAGGGCCAATCTGAGGATTAACATATATTTTCTCGAATAGTCTTGAAAGCCAGGTGATTCCTCTGATAAATACGAAGAAATGACAAACTTATTCTTATTTACAGTGTGTTCATCTCTCTGAACTTCTATGTGTCTAACATTTGTTGTGGTCTAGGATCGTCACGGCATAGGGACCTTTCTCCCCCCAGTGGACGAGGAACAGAGTTACACTCTGCTGTCTCTGACTGAGCTGGATGGACAGACCTCTATGACCTTCAGTAGGTCCATTCAAACTTGTGACAAAGACGACGTTCCCATCACTGTGAGTTCACACACACACGGTTACAGTAAATACATGGACTGTGGCTTGAGGGTTCTTCTAGGTGATCGGGATTCCAAGCACTGTTCCTTACTGTTGAGAATGCCATGTTCCAGTATATCCCTCCCTCCATGTGACGTGGAAACAATAAGTATGGCCTTTAGAACAAAACCCCATCACGCCCTGGGAACACGATCTCATCTCCTATGTGAGAACCTTTTCTTCAGGCCCAGCTCTGGGTTCCTGCACCAGAAGATTATATGACATTGTTGCGTATTATTGCGGGTAATTGTATATGCTCTGTTATATTGTTCCTATATGTCTCAAAGCCCTGCTCTTGTTTCCTACTTATCTTCCTCCAAATCTTTTCAGACTGTCTATGCGCCACTGAATGCACCCTAGAGATCGGTTTGCATTTCCCTCTAATATTGTTGTGACTCATGACCATTGAGTATTAAGAAATATTGGGTTAGGTATACAAAAGCCTAGATATACAGTATGTAACGAGGTAGCAAAACCTCCAAAGTAATAAAGAACAACTGAAACTCTATAGTTTACAGAATTGTTGAATTGGACAAATCAAAGATGTCAAAACAGGTTTAATCCTCCATGTGTGCTTGTCCCTATCTAAACCTTAACTTTTCATCCCCTCCTCCTGTAGGCGAGCCCCATCAAACTGATCTATGCGTATGGGACCACAGATGAGATCAAATACCACTCGTCCCGCAGAGGAACCAAGGAGCTCAACCTGCTGAGGTACACACTCAGAACCAGCCCGCCGCTCGACAACTACCTGAGCTTCACTGTGGAGAATGTAAGAGTCACACTCCATAAGTTTCCTCTTCAAAGTTTCCTCTTCAGAGAAACCAAATCTTTACGATGTCATAGAAGCCTTCACCACGACCATTTTTCCACAGTGTTACATTTGATCAAATCATTCTGAACTCACTGTACTTATAAAACATAAGCATGTCTACCAAACCGGGGTGAATCCAGTGAATAGTTCTGTGGTGTTGGGACGTTTGCTGTAAAGGATGTCTGTAGAGCTTTTATTGTGTCTTTCCGGTCCATGTCACTATTGTAGGTCACTGTCCCTCCTGTTGTAACGTACTATCACTGCAAGGTGATGAAGACTCACATCAATGGGAAACACCATATCTATCGGGTAAAGCACATCTAAATTATAACATGATTCTGTGGTGTTGAGTAACACGTCCAATAACATCAGGCCCTTCAGAAATATGGACTGTTCATCTCAAGAACAGTGTTTGTTTGATGTATGTACATTCTCACATTTCCCGTTACCTCAATTCTCTCTTCTCTCCTGTCCTATTTTGCCTCTCTTTCTATCCTTTTTCTTTCTTTCTTTCTTTCTTTCTTTCTCTCTCTTTCTCTCTCTCTCTCTCATTTACTATTCTCTCTCTTCTCTCCCCTGCATCTCTCTCTCTGCTTGGACCTCAGATGGAACCTGTTATTGAGAACCTGGATCTGGTGCACCACATACTGGTGTATCGCTGTCCCTCCACCATGAATCAGACCTCCGAGGGTCCATGCTATAGTGGTGATGGTGTCGAGGAATGCTTCAGTATGATTCACGGCTGGGCAGTTGGAGGAGGGGTAGGTGTCTGCCCCCGGCAAGGAAATGTACTCAGTACTCACTAAAGTGTGGTTGAACACGGAGGACTGGTGCCTAATCATTTACTGACCTGAACATGGCATGCCCCCTTTTCTCTTTTAGCCATTTGAGCTTCCGGAAAATGCAGGTATGTCCATTGGAGGAGCGAAAGACAGCCATTTCTACAGGATTGAAATTCACTACAACAATCCCACCAAGGCTGCAGGTTAGGTTTCATTGCTTGCAAATTTAGTGAATACCAATTGATAGGACCTATAACATTACATATGATAATATTTGTTTTCAACCAAGAGCCTGATAGAAAGGAAAATTCTTCTTTCAAATACTGCAGACAGTTCAACTGGTTTATCAAGTTTGTTGCTACATAAAAACCGTTGTTGTAAATTTTGTTCACTTCACTTGCCCCATCTCTCTCGCCATTTTATCGCCCCCTGCAGGTCGAAGGGATAACTCAGGTATGAGACTGTACTACACCAGCCAGCTCAGGGAGCATGATGTGGGCTTGCTCACAACGGGGCTGTTGGTGGCTCCCTCTGGAGGCTATGCCATCCCCCCCCATGCCACAGACTTTCAAACCTATGGATTTTGCAACACCTCAGACTTTTCGAAGGTACGCTAGATTACTTGCCCCATGTAAAAGTTCAAAACCTAGAATGACTGTCCTGGAATGTTTTGGATTTGACGGTGTAGCCATTATCTTATGATATAGAGGAACGTTTCTTTGTTTGTGGTTTATATTTGTTCTTCCTTGTCTCCACCTCTTGCTCCCTCTAGCTCCTGGATGGCCCTGCCCCAGACCTCAATGTGTTTTCAGTGATATTGCACACTCATCTGGCCGGGAGGAAGATTAGAGTCGGGCACTTCAGGTGAGAAAGACTTCAAAACAAAAATAATAATAGTGGAAGATATGAAGGGGGTGTCAGTCTTAATATCCACAATAACCACAAATGATATACCGTCCCTGTCAGATCTTGTTATGATTTAATTTTGAAATGTATATTCGTTGTGAATGGGCGAATGTTTCTTCCCTGCTATAACGTTGTGTGCACTTTCATTCCATTCCGTAGGGGTGGGAAGCAGGTGGACTTCCTGGGTTTGGATGAGAATTACAGTTTTGATTATCAAGAGGTCTACAATCTGGGGGAAGTCAAGACCATCAAGCCGGTAATCCTGATACTACTGTACTTCCTGTGTCTAGTTGACTTGCTCCCCCACCCACACATACATGAAAAGGCGATTCTGCAGACTTCATTTGAGTACAATGTGTATTTCTTTCGGAACATTATTAATGTACTGCTACTACTACAATGTTATAGTCTGTCCAGTCAATGGCAGAGCTCAGCTCACTACAGATCTGTTCACAAATATTGGTTCTCATTGCAGGGTGATGAAATTCTGGTGGAATGTACCTACAACACTGAAAATCGCACAAGACCTACATGGGTTGGTAGTAGCATAGAATTAGAAGAAATGAACACACCCTTCTGTTACACACCACATGACCTCCATCTTGATGTTTAGTACCTTGTCATGATCTATTTGACAGGAACTATATGATCGGAGAAAGGATAACAGCACCGTACCATAAAATAACCCTATTACCTCCACTTACCTCTCACAGGGAGGTTTGGGCACCACAAATGAGATGTGTCTAGCATTCCTGTACTACTACCCTGCCATCGACATAAGCAACTGCTGGAGCCACCCTAACATGCAACTCCTGGCAGCCACAAAGAACGAAACACTTCAACAGTAAGAGTGGTTGTCCCCAGTTGGACACTCTTTAATGCATATATGATGGTGGGATCACTGTGGCAGCCAGAAAGACTCAGTGGGATTTAGTCATGCTTTATGTTGTGCCACAGATTGGTTGATGATTTGAGTACCACAAATTGGACTAAAGAGGCTATCACTAAACACAAGGCCTTGATGAAGACAATTCCTCAATATGAAGTTCTCAATGATATCTATGTAAGTATTAAGACCAAATATTATTATGGGATTCTCCAATCCTATCTTCTTTTGTGGGACCTTTAAGGTCTTTTGAGCCTGCGTATCAATGATGCTACATCCATTTTTAACCTTGTAACAGTGAACCTATTTGTGCTGATCACCACAAAACACATACCCTCCCTAAATGTGTAATTGTTTGGTCTTGCTTACAGAATAACTACACCGTCACCAATGGGATTATGGTGCGGGATATGATGAAAACAGCCACAGCAAGTTGCAATAGGGATTTGGTTACAACATCTCCCACTGCATCGAACATCTCCCTGTATTACACCCACTTTGATGTAACGTACGAAAATGTGTCCTACAGAGATAGAGGTTCTTGGGTCATGTGCTCAGCCGGATGCCTTCTTCTTCTTCTGTGTACAAAGCTATGATGGGAAACCCTCCATGCTGAGTATGGTGACATTGTCCACAGACACATTTCACTTGTGGCCAGTGTTGTGGTTCTGTCACTATTGAACAGGATTCCAATCCAGGCCAAGGCCCAACTGATCCTTACCCGGTTTCCAAGTAGAGTATGTAGCTTAAACGTTCATAACCACATACCATGATGTCTCAGCAACATTCACTTAATCTGGTTACAAACTTTCTCTCAGTGGCCCTCTAGTTGATGGGTTGTTCTTTGGCACTATGATTCAGACAGGCTGCACAATAGATCTGTTAAACTGTGATTTATTACAGGGACAGAATAATCATTAGCCTAGAGCTTACAGTATTTAATAAAATTCATATTAAAGTTCATACAATTTCTAATTTCTAATCATACTTGAAACCAATGTTTGTGTAGCCTATGGTTGTCATTGAAAATAAAACTTTCAATATAAATGGTTATATTAAGGCTTTTGAATGGTTATTTTTCAACTATACTTCTAAACGATACTCATTTGAGTCCATATAATTGTAGCCTACTTGGTTCTTATGGGTTGTGGATGGTCTAATAACTGAAGGACAGTATAGGTGTAGGTAGGTAGACTTTGTACGGTAGTAGTGTGTACTTTGCATATGCCAACGGGCTAGGCATCTTGTTACAGCAGGCTGCTGCAGTGGAAGAATTCTGAAGAAACTGTATGCTCAAATAGTCAGGATGCCGGATTTGTACACATTTTTTATTCAGTACCGTAAAGTACTTAACAGAGCGCTCTGAACTATATTACACTACCATGGTCTGTTCTTTTACATGTTATTTTTTATAAAATCTATTATTATTAAGCCCGGGTATATATATACGAATATATGGGTTATATATATAAATATATATATATATATTTTAGACAGGCTCTGGCAAAATTGAGAAAGAAGATTTTCACACACTATTTTAATTCCCGATTTCCATGTTTAAGCACATCAAAGAAAATCAGATAAACATACGGATAGAAAATCAGGAAATTACGTCTAAATGGTCTACAACATCATAGATATATATAAACGCTGTATATATATCTATGGTCTACATGCCCGTAGACGGGCTCTGACATGCCTAAATCCATTAGGTTGCTGCCATGTGATTGGCTGATTAGCTATTTGTGTACAGAGGCGGGTAGCTAGGGAGGTAGCTACTAGCAACTCAGGCACCCATAGACAGCTAGAAAGCGGCGGATGTGCGACTGTTTACTCCTAGACCGAGATTGAAAGCAGGCTAGCTAATGGCTATGTTTCAATCAGAATGATATCGCAGCGAGAAAGAGGGGAACTTGCTCGGTTTTACACTGTCACGGACCCCAAAAAGCACCAGAAAGGTTACACTGTGTATAAAGTCACTGCAAGGGTAAGTCTGCAGGTTAAGCCAGATGACTATCTACTGGTAGTGCTAGTAGTAACAGTCAAGCAAACGGGTAGCCTAGCCTAGCTCATACGCTAGCTACCCACAGTGACGTTAGCCGAACAATCACTGTTGTATGATTTTCATGCTACGAGAATGGCTGACATCACAAATATAAAAACTATCCAGATAGCTTGCTAATTGGCTAATATTTTACAATGAACGAAGCTTGTCTACCCAACTAAATCAATACAATAGTGAAGCTTTGGCTAATGCTACAACACAGTCACAACTAGCTAGTCGTCTGCGATAGCTATCCTCTTAATGTTGCATCACTTTCAGCAATGTTTATGTGCAGCTTGACCCTCCGAGTCCTGGTTCTGAATTGGCCTGACTTGACACAATCTTGACTTTGCTTGCGACAGTAGCCAATTTGCTAGATACTTGGCTATCGATTCGTATTCAGTTAGTTAGCTAGCTAATGTTAGCTTGCTGGGTAACTCAAAGGAGAGTCTGTTGGCTAAAATATCAACTGAGATGCCACTTGGCATCAGAACTGAACTTGTCCCAGTGCTACAGTGATTAAGTCGGTGAAAACCCAGCAACTGAATGTTGTCTTGTTGACTAGTCAGCTGAAGGATGAAAATGAAGGGAACAACCCTACAGGATGTGTAACAGCAGTGCTTGTTAGTTTCATTTCGTTTTTTTATATTGCTACAGTAGGCTATATTGTACATTCATTGTAAATCGTCACAACAAGGTTTCGTCCTCGTATAGCCTACTATTGGGAATATGAGGTCTGCATGTAAAATAGCAGAGCAAAAATTGAACTTGTAGTAAGAGTATGTCACCTCCTGTTGCTTAGATAGGAGTTACATTTAAGATACTGTGAAGGCATATTGATTATTATGTCTGAGTTCTTCACACCCACCTCCTTTATTTACATTTACATTTAGTCATTTAGCAGACGCTCTTATCCAGAGCGACTTACAGTAAGTACAGGGACATTCCCCCGAGGCAAGTAGGGTGAAGTGCCTTGCCCAAGGACACAACGTCAGTTGGCATGACCGGGAATCGAACTGGCAACCTTCAGATTACTAGCCCGTCTCCCTCACCGCTCAGCCAACTGACTCCACTTTATTTAGTTATGGGTGTAACTGTAGCATTGTTACAGTGTTACAGTGTAACAATAGCATTGTTAAAGTGTTACAGTGTTACAGTGTAGCAATAGTGTATTGTTGGCTGTAGAAGTGGCTCATGATGCAGTCAGAAAGACAAACTAACTGTCAATCTGGTGGAGATTACACACACACACACACACACTGGGCACATACACATACACTGGACACACATACACTAGACACACACACACTGGACCCACGAGTTAGGAGGATGTTGTCAGTGGTAGTGCGGATGAGACCAAGATGAGCCGTACATCATTTAATTGATTCATATTTTATTTTATTCTTTCTCACACACATACACACACAAATCTACACGCTAGCTCCCCGGGACAAGACAGCCCTAAGCCGGGAACCAAAACTGCCTCACTCTGATTTGTTCTTCCCTGTTAAGTAAAAAGAAATGGCACACCAAATACGACAGAATGTATGTAATACATGGTGCGAGCGTGCGTGTCTCCCTGTGTGCCTGCATGTACTTGTAGTCTAGGTTTTGTAGGACGGTGGTGACGTCTGCACCAAACCACCACCCTCCACCACCAGCACTCCAGGCCAGTAGAATGCCCTCATTGTCGGACAGTGTCTCCTCCTCCTCCTCCTCCTCCTCATTCTGACTGTCTCATTCAGGACTCATAGAAGTACGAGGACTCGCCCGAGGCAGCAACTGAGCCCCTTAGGGAGCGTGCACAGCCAACCTGGCCACCATTTTAGGTCCGGAGCTTTGCAGGGGCACGTTGCAGTGTATGGACGGTAATGGGGATGGTAGGCTGAAGAATCTGTTGCTAATGGCGATCTCTCTCTGTCTCTTTCTCTCCTCCCCTCCCCCTCTCCCTCTCTCCCCCCCCCCCACTTCCTCCCACCCACAGATCATCTCCAGAAAGAACCCAGAGGATGTCCAGGAGGTATGAACCTTTTGATGTTTGTCAAATATGACGAATGACTCGTTGATTTTGAAGAGGGGGCGGGGAGAACGCAAGCGCTGGAAGGAGATGCCTCGACGGTGTGACCAGAGCTCTGTAGTTAGAACCGACAGCAAGCTTAAATGCATGGGGCTTATTGTAAAATGTCCACGTGTGGTCCTCTTGCATTCAGGGTCAATCCCCTACATTGTTCGATGTGGTTCTCATGGGGACCTTAATGACCCGGGTTGTTACCATGGTGACTATCAGGATTGTGTGCTAATCTGGCGTCATCACAGAATCTATGTGCGGCAGAACAGAGAACAGGGGAGGGGCTGTGATATGGCGTAGCTAGGCCACGGTTAATCATGCATGTATAGGAGGATACCGCTTCAGTGAGACCGATGTTTTGTTCTCAGACGATACGTACGTGACAACAACCAGTTTAGGATTCGAAAGGTTTGTGGATTATATGTCTAGATGTCGGAGACAGCGGACTCGTTTGAATAAGAACACACACACACACACACACACACACACACACACACACACAGAAAACCCCCACACGGACAGAGAATGGGGCCAGGATTGATGCTCGGGCCTGAACCCAGTACTAATACAACAGGCATGATACCAATTACTGAGTGTGAGAGGCGGACTGGCCTGGGAAGACACCCGCTCATTGTGAAAGTGCTCCTCTTCTTGGAGCGGGGCCGGGTCTCGTGTCCTTCACATCGATCAACTATTTACCTCAGGGGCTGGGTGTGAAGCTTAAAGCGGGATTCTCTGGTTTGAGGCCTTGTCTTCCGATTTCTGGATGTGCCAGATGCCATGAGTGAAGGTTTGCCGTCTGATTTCTCATATTTTTTTCTTTCTCTTTTCCTTCCTAGATAACAGTCTGGAAGAGGTATAGTGATTTCCGGAAGCTTCACCGCGACCTCTGGCAGCTCCACAGGAATCTCTGCAGCCAATCGGAGCTCTTCCCTCCCTTTGCCAAGGCTAAGGTCTTTGGTAAGGTTCTCGGCAACCCGTAACATAGATTACAAATGTATTATGCTGATATTATGTCAGATGATCATTTTAACGTCATGTCTACACACGTGTGTGTGTAGGTCGTTTTGAAGACACAGTGATCGAGGAGAGGAGACAGTGTTCTGAGGATCTTCTACAGTTCTCTGCCAACATCCCTGCTCTTTATAGCAGTCAGCACATCCAGGACTTCTTCAAGGTAATACACACACACATACACACACACACGCACGCACAGATCTGCAGATCTGATTGAATGCCATTTTCATTTTAGGGAGGGGAATGCCATTTTCATTTTAGGGAGGGGAGGTCCAAGACAGCTCGGAGCTAATTGGTCCAGCCGAACCCTTCTCAGACTTCTTGGCTGAAAGCTTATCAGACTGCACCTCTGAAGGTAGGCAGAGACGAGGCTGGCAGTACCATCTGTAATCTCAAGTGGAAGGAATATGTGCTGAATATGTGAGCTTTGTGTATCTCTCCCCCTCAGTTCAGAGAGATATCAGTGGGGCTGATGATCTGACTGTGACCAGTCAGTCTGAGTATGGAGGTAAGTGTGTCTGTCGGCCTGTGTGTCGTCCTGTCTTCTGGTTTGTCTTCCTGTTTGTATCTCATCCCTGTGTGTGTGTGTGTGTCCCTCCCTCCCTCCAGGTCGGTCCAGTGACGGCGACTTGACCTCTCTGGCTGTGGACGCAGACTCTCTGGCCGAGCTGGACGATGGCATGGCCTCGGGACGCACCTCCCCAAACCAGCCGCCGCCTCCTGGGAGCGCCACCCTCAGCACCAGCAGCAGTCCCCTCCTGCCCTCCCTGCATGATCGCCTCCGCGGCCCAGCCTTAGTCTCAGCCCCAGTCCCAGTCCCGACTCCAGTCCCAGAGGTCAGCCAGCCCGCGAGAGCGCAGCTGTTCCCCGGCAGCTTGAAGAGAGCTAGCGCCAGCGCTAAGGAAGTGAAGCCCGACTACCTGGACAGGGCCAGCGAGCGCATCCGATTGGCCGTGCAGAAGGAAGAGGAGCAGGATTACCAGGCTGCGTTTTCCTACTACCGTGGTGGGGTGGACCTGCTTCTGCAGGGCGTGCAAGGTAGAAGGGTCGCGAAAGTCTCTTTCTCCCTAGTCTTTCTCTACGACACTTATCTGTCCCTACTTTTGAATCCCCCCCCCCCCCACACTCCGTCATCTCTGCAACCGCCCTCTTTCTATCTTTCCTCCTTTCTTCGCTCTCTCTTCTCTTCCTTGCTCTCTCCTCATGTCTCCCCTCTTCATCCCCCCCCCCCCCCTTCAGGCGAGGCCAGCCCCACGAGGCGTGAAGCGGTCAAGAGGCGGACCGCCGAGTACTTGATGCGTGCCGAGCAGATATCCAGCCAGCACCTGAGAAGCAGCATGGGTCAAGGGTCAATGCAGGCAGTGGTGAGTAGCTACAGACGATCCCATTGGCCACCAGTCATACAAACAATTTCAAAAAGGGAAAAAAACCTATCGTTATTTTGACGGTGAAATTCAATGCAATTCCATCCATCTCAAACGTGAAAAGAAATCGAGTGAGAGTGACATTTGGAATTCTTATTTGGTTACTATTTGTTGAATTGAATGAGGTGAAGGCTTCCGTGTTTGCTTGTGTCAGGCGATGGGGCAGCAGTGCCCCACTTCCACCAGCAGAGGGCGAGAGCAGAGTCCAGCGGAGGAGCTGACAGCCTACAGAGTACTGGGTGTTATCGACAAGGTTAGACAAGATATCGACACGCTCCGTGTGTGCGTGCTCGCGCGCGTGTGTGTGTGAGTGAACGTATTTGTTGGGTCGTAAGGGGGGTGTCACAAGGTCAGCTTAGGTCACCGTTCCTCTCAAACAGCTGTCGACAAAGTAGCTCACCACCGGAGCATGAAATGACTTGGCAAGGCAGATCGGACATCAGCACCCGCAGCACTGAATCAATGATGCTCGACACGACACACACCGGTCCCACACGAGATAACACTGAGGGAATATTGACACAGGGCAGCACACACTGCTGGATGTTGTAGTCCCACACAATGGAAAAGGTAATGAATGTAGACACAAGTCAGCGGCTCGAAGAACTACGACCGGTGGCCCTCGCTTTTTTGGGGGGGATGTCCCGTGTGTCGGTTCCCTTCCCCGGGTTCGCACGTCAGACCCTCGACCCCGGAGTGCGCGCTTTCCTCTCCTCTCCTCCACCTCCTTCTTTCCACTTTTAATGGGGGACAGAGGGGACAGCTGGGGAGCGCTCCTCACCCCTGTGCCTCGCGCTCCCTCCCTCCCCCCCCCCCCCCCTCCTCCTCCCCCACCCCTGATGTTGGTGCCTTAATTATATTAGCGTCCTGGCTTGCGCCGGCCCTCTGTTTACTCACAACTCCATTCATATCCATTTAGCCTGCACCTGTTTGGGGCCCACTCAGGGTCACAGAGGCACACGCGCGCACGCACGCAGTGCTTCTGTAACACACACACACACACAGACACACATACACACACCCAGATGCACAGTGATTCTTGATCTGTTACACACATACACACACACACACACATATGCTGTAGCTCTCCCCTGAGAGAGAGAGAGAGAGAGCAAGAGGAATGGAGATGTCAGAGAGAAAGGAGGAGTTGAAGGAGGGAAGGAAGATGTCATGAAGAAGAGGGAGGGAGGGATGGATGGAGGGAGGGTGAGAGGCACGCAGGGATGAGTGGCTCGAAGGGTCAAAGGAGAGATGAGAGGAGGGAGGCTGAGACCAGAGGCGGGGCGGTCCTAGTGCCTGGATCGTCTCTGTGACATCTCTGTATCATCTGCCTGTTTACGGACCTGCCGTATCTTCCCAGGTTCTTCTGGTCATGGACAAGAGGACACAGGAGACGTTCATTCTCAAAGTAAGTGTTTGATGTGTTTGTGTGTGTGTGTGCGTTGGCTGCCATAAGGCCCTGTGTGCGTGTGTGTGTGTGTGTGTGTGTGTGTGTGTGTGAGAGACCTGCGTAATTGATTCTAATGGTTCTGTCCCCTGCTCACCCCACGTGTGCCAGATGCCAACGCAGAGCGTGGGCACACACACCCACGTGCACTCCCACTCCCACACATGCACACGTATACACACACACGCACACACTTCACCACCTTCTGAGGTCTTCTGAAATAACCGAGATGGATTGATTTGTATATGTGTTTGTGCGTCGCTCGCTGTATGTGGCTTGATGGATACTTAGGCAGTTTGGGTTGGGTTGGCAGGGAGAACGTTGGCTTGTTAATGTTAATGTGGCATTTCTCCTTCATCTTCCCCGTCCGCCGTCGACCCCTCTAATGTCGCCCGGCAAACTTCTCACCACTTCTCTTCCTTCTCTCACCTTTGCTTCCCCCTCTTTCCACTTCCCTCCTCGCCTTCCCCTCGATCGTCGTCCTCCTCCCTCACCTCCCCCCGTCCCATAATCCCCCCCCCCCCCGCTCCCCCCAGGGCCTGAGGAAGAGCAGCGAGTGTGGGAGGACCAAGCGGACCATCATGCCTCACTCCGTGCCCCACATGGTGAGGCTGAGGAAGTTCGTCGTCTCCGAGGACACCGTCTTCCTGCTGCTCCAGTACGCCGAGGGTACGAGCTCTCCCTCCCTCAGCGGGAGCCCCCCTCCACCCCCCCCGCCTGGACGCCCCCTGCGTGTCTGTCCACCCTCTCTCTCTACCCCCACCCTCTCCGCCTCTCCTCCCAGTCCACTCCCTTCATCTGGGTCGTCTCCTGTACGGATGCCTCCCCAACTCTCCTCTCCAATGTTCTCTTCCCCCCCCACCCCTCCTCTCTACCCCTCCCCACCCTCCCTCTCTACCCCTCCCCTCCCCACCCTCCCTCTCTCCCCCTTCCTGCCCTTGTAGTAGACAGATGTTTGATAGAGATAGGTGTGTGTGTCACAGGTCATTATTCTGAATACCAGGTGGCGCTACGCTTCATTAGCTATGCTAACACCTGGGACTCCTTCTTTCCTTGTGTGTATGCGCGCGTGTGTGCGGTGCTTGGATATGTGTGTGTGTGTGTAATAGAGACCGAGTCTAAAGGATTGTTATTGTAGTCATTTGGGTGCTAAGATTCCCTGGCTCTGGCCTTGTTCCAGGCAGACGGACAGATAGACAGCCAGACAGACAGTCAGATGGATGGGCAGACCGACAGACGGATCGATTGAAAGACAGACAGACAGGCAGAGGCAATGACCTGAGTGACATTCGCCGGTACAACATGTGGATGTTTTCCCTCTCTAAGTGATCAGGCTGGCCCTGCCATCATTACCATCGCTGTGCCACTCCTATTCATCCTCATCTCACACAACAGATGCTGTCGCACAATCGCTCAGTTCCACAGCTGCCTGTGTGTGTGTGTGTGTGTGGTTGTGAGACGTAGTGTGAAAGAAAATGGAGAAAATGTTGTTGTCTGTTGTGTATCTCGATGTGCTAGGTTGTCTGCCAACAGACAGTTGAGCGATGCAGATAGTATCATCATGATATGTCAAACTGACGTGCTGCTCCGTGTCTCTCTGCCCAGGGGGGAAGCTGTGGTCTCACATTGGGAGGTTCCTGAGGAGCTCCAGCCCGGAGGACAGCTTCGACATCCCCTTCATCCAGAAGAGCCACACCACGGCGATCCACTCCCCCCTGCATGGCGTGTCTCAGCTGGGCCTGGATTCCGCCAGCTCCGGGTCCGGCTCGGGTTCGGGTTCGGGGCTCCAGAGGGTAAGGGAGGCCCTCTTGGCACTACCCCCGAAAAGTGGCCTCCCACCTGGGGTGGTGAACAGCCAGGACTCCGGAGCCACCTCCGAGGAAGAATGCACCAACAGCTACCTGACGCTCTGCAACGAGTACGAGCAGGAGAAGGTGGAACCGGAGGAGGGGGGGGGGGAGAAGGAGGGGGACGACGGGGAGGGGGGCGTCTCGATGGGGCAGGAAGCGTCATCGTTGGAGGTGACCGGCGCCACGACGACCACCTCCTCCCGGACGCGCTCGCCGCTCAGCAACGACAGCCTGTCGCCCATCAGCGCACAGGAGCTGCTCTTCTTCACGGAGGACGGCGGCGACGCCCGTCGCCACGGCGACCTGCCGGAGCACGGCGAGGTGTTCAGCCCCCTGCCGTCCCCCGCCGCCCCCCTCTCCCTGGACCAGTCCAAACGCACGCCCATGGAGTTCTTCCGCATCGACAGCAAGGACAGTGCCAGCGAGGTCGCCTGCTCCGAGGCCGGGGAACTCCGACTCAAACCCTTTCCCTCCAACCCCCCCCTCTCCCTGTTCTCCGCCTCGGACCTGGAGCCCGACTTCCCCGGAGAACCCCTGGAGCTGGCCCGGGAGGTCAAAGGTCACCCGTCGGAGCCGTGGGGGCCCGACGGCAGCGACGGGGGCTCCAACGAATCGGTGCCCGTCATCTCCTTCAAGGAGGCGTCGGTGGAGGACGAGGCCCAGCCCCCCGACCTCCTGGTCAACCTCCCGGGAGTCATGGGCGAGGCCCTGGAGGAGGAGCGGGCCTCGACAGGGGGCTGTCTGGCCCTGGAGGCCAAGGCCTCGCCCAAGTTCACCCAGCCAGACGTGCTGCAGCTGCCCTGCGAGCTGGAGGAAGGGGAGGAGCTGACGTTGGAGAGGGAAGCGGGGGAGGCCCCCTCCTGGGTGGACGGACGACCCCCCTGCGTCTCTCTGCTGGATGACTGCGGCCTGGCGTTCGGACGAGAGGCAGAACGCCCAAATAAGGACTTGCCAGTGGCTCCTCCCTCCGACTCCGACTTCCTCTTCGCCGACGCTCTCAACGAGAGCCTCGAAGCCGTCCGGAACGCTCCCACGGACAAAGGCTCCGTCCTTCACCCAGACTCGAGTAGCGTCGGCTCAGACCGGGCCGTGAGCGGGATCCCCGCCGTTTCCGAGGCCGAGGCGGGGGCGGAGGTGAGGTCCGGGGAGGCGGCGACGGGTCGTGAGGTGGCGCCGGGCGGCGTGGACCGAGACGCCTCTCGCCTGTTTGCGGCGCTGGACGAGCTGTGCGCGGCGGCGGCGACGCAGGTTCGAATCCCCGAGGAGTTTGTGCGCTGCTGGGCGGTGGAGATGGTCCTGGCCCTGGACGGCCTGCACCAGGAGGGGGTGGTGTGTCGCGACCTCAACCCCGACAACATCCTGCTCAACCAGAAAGGTGTGCGGCCCGTCCTTCTCAAACACGCTACCCCCACCTCATCACATTGCTTTTTTCTTAAATTGCTGGACACATTTGTTCGGTAAAGGCTACGTACCATAGGCCAATTCCGATTGGAGACCAATTCCGATTGGTGGAATCTGTTGCGTAGACTTGGTTAGGTTCTTCATGAATGAAGCTCTCTCCGGTCCTGTTGGCAGATCGTTCAACCACCTGAACGAGGCTCCGCAACAAGGGCTGTCCCACTTGTCCTTACCTGAACACCAGACATCTCTCTCTCTCTCTCTTTCCCATTTTCTGTTTTCCTCCCCCCGTAATCATCCCTCACTACCTCGTTATCAGCACTTGGCTAATGAGCTGAGTGGCTGTGTTAGTCTCCGGGTGTGCGATTATTGTTGTGAAGGACCATCAACAGCGTAGTGCATCAGTCTGGCTAGCCCAAGCTAATGGCCCCCGCTAGCTAATGATACCATTAGTCCTAATGATAGCGTTAGCCGTTAGCAGCTAAACAGGAGTAATCGGCAGGCACAGGGCCGAGTTCGAGAAAAGCTTTGAGTGTGGCGGGGTGGGAGGGGAGGGACGCAAGGAGGGTGGAGAGGGAGGGAGGGAGAGATGGAGTCATCTGAAAAGGAGCTAACTTTTGGAGCGACGTTTGACTGCCATAGAGTAGCGGAGCTTGGCAAAGATGGTGTGTGTGTGTGCGAATTGACTCTGGCTGGTAGTAGGGATAGAAACTAGGACTGGAATGAACCCAGCCTGCCATTTTTTTTCTTCTTCTTCATCCGTCTCTCTCTCTCGTCCTCTCCCTCTCTCCTCACATCCCGCGTCCCCAGGTCACGTGGAACTCACATACTTCTGCAGCTGGAGTGAGGTGGAGGAGTCGTACGACAGGAAGGCCATAGCCAACATGTACTGTGCACCAGGTGAGACACACACACACACACACACGCTCTTATCTCTGCCAAACACACCATGTAAATACAGACCTGTGCCTTCCATGTTGAGGTCCTAAAATGGCCGGCGGCGTAAGTCCAAGCGGTGGAGGTTAATGGTATGCAGACACACAGGGCCAGAAGTAGGCCACAGTCCCAGGGCCACAAAGACCTCATTCATCCCAGCACCGTGTCAGCAGGCCTACCGAGCCTCACTGGGGGGGGCTGGCCTGGAGGATGAGGGGTGGAGGCTGGGAGGTTAGCCCCACTCTGACACGTGAGAAAGTGACAGGGCGGTTTGAGCGTGGCGGAGTTCAACGACGGTGCCCCTTCAGCCACAACCTGAGAAAAGTGTTCTTTGTTCATTGTGTCCAATTAAATCGATCACTGTCCCTCACACCGAGTTATCTTTTTAAGTTGACAAACCTAGGTCTGCTGTGTTAGTTTTTAAAAATGTTCTTTCTTTTCTTATTTAGTAAGAGCAATGTGAAAGGGTTACAACGAGCGGCAGTCTCCAGAGGCTCTGGGTGTAGTTCTGCGGGTGTCTTGTAGAGGGGGCTGTGGCGCCTGACTGCCGCTGGTTGACCCCAGCGCTGGCCTGAGCGTGCCTGTGGGAGGCCTGGCATGCTGTTTAAAGGCTGCCTAAACAAACGGCTGCCATACTAGAGGTCCACGCCACACCGCCTCTCAGCTTAACGCCTGTGTGTGTGTGTGTGTGTGTGTGTGTGTGTGTGAGAGAGAGGGAGGATAAGTGAGAGAGAGAGTGAGAGAAAGAGAGAGTAAAGGACATGGGGTTCTGACAAAAAGATTTATTTGGTTACAAACATTAGCGTCTCCCCTATCATTACAAGTGGAAAAGGTTCCTTTTAAGAGATTTATTGACCTTACTCACTCACACACACACTCCCTCCTATTCTCCTGCACTCTCACATGCTAGTTAAGTCACTGCTCAAATCCTTGTGCGGGACACGCGTATGGCGCTGTAATAAGTCTGAAAGCGACTTCTCCGAACCATCTAATATCCTAAATGCACATAAGCCCTGGAACCAGCTGAGCTGTCGTCAAACCCTCTAATGGAGATGGAAACCGAAAACATATGTCACAAGGCTCTGGTGGGCCCTCAGGTCACCACTGGGTGACCTAAAGGCAGATGATGCTAAGCTAACAGCTCAGCTGGACCGTAGAAGTGGTTTGTTGGTTTGTTTCTGGTCTCTGGTCGGTCAGTCCAGCTTCCGTAGGGGTCCAGTTACAACCGGACATGGAAGTGTGGGTCGAATGCTGCTCTCAGAATAGTTACATCGACTACTAAGTATGGAGAAGGCCATTGTCAGAGGCTTTTGAAGACCAAGATTTATTGCAAATATTTCCACCATGGGTCTACGTGCATGGCCCGAGGTGATTTTTGGCCATAGAAGACTATTATTGTAGATTTCGTCTAAACTCTGTGGTGTTTGTTCAGTTTGGATGTGGCACCTACAGGGGACTCGGAGTCTTGGCCAGCCCTCTGTAGTGTGTCTGTCGTGGGCCAGTCCTGTCTGGTTGTGGCTGAGAACAAACTGCAGGTGCAGTTCCCTGTAGTTGCCAGAGGGGGGAGTCGTGCTCTGCCTGGTGATAACTTGACTCTACAAGCAAAAAAAACTCTTTCTGCTTCTTTTTCTCAAACTCTTATGCTGTCACTCTCCCTCTTTTTATGTTCTCTCTCTCTCTCTGTCCTCTCTCATTCTCGTTCTTCCTCTTGACTTTTAACTCTCGTTCAGGCTGTTGCCTCGATTTTTATATCGTCCTTTTTGATGCAGACGTGCACTCACACACACACACACACACACACACACACACACACACACACACACACACACACACACACACACACACACACACACACACACACACACTCTCTCTCTTGCTCCCTCTCCCAGGTTAGTTAGTGTCTCCCCTGCCCTTGTTATGTATTGGTTGTTTACCCAGACAGGTTCAACCCAGCTATGGCTTCATTCCTGATGACAGATTTATGAGTGTTTGCCATGGAGCTCACAGGGTGCCTGCTGTGACAGGGTGTGTGCGTGCGTGCGTGCGTGTACACGCGTGTATGTGCGTGTGTTTTAAGAAAAGGGGACAACATGTTTTCAATACACACACGCGCACACACACACCCTGAAAACATGGGCGGGAGCACGGAAAGAACGGTGGCCGTATTTCTGTTTATTTTTCTCTTTCACTTGTTTATTCGGCATTTTTGGAACGATGTGAGAGAACTGCTGATAGACATCAGGCTGTTGTTTTTCAGCTGTGAGAAAAAGGCGCCATGCT
The DNA here is from genome assembly GCF_963692335.1 of Osmerus eperlanus. Taxonomy (NCBI): domain Eukaryota; kingdom Metazoa; phylum Chordata; class Actinopteri; order Osmeriformes; family Osmeridae; genus Osmerus; species Osmerus eperlanus. Next base: position 10,957,642 of record NC_085025.1, read on the forward strand.
TCCCATTAAATGGACAATAGTGCCCAAAATGATTTAGTAACCATACCAATGATACCATTGTGTTTTTTTGCCTCACTGCAACATTCAAATTAGATTCCTCTTTTTTGAGGAGGGGGGGATCCACAACTTGTTGTGTTCCGTGTTGAGGCTTCAGGTGAGAACGGTAACCTCCAGGGTCCAGCGGAGCCGTGTTTCTAGTCCTCAGAACGCCGGCCTTCAGCTCCTCCTCGCTACTGTAAGTACTTAAGTGTATAAGGATGGATTTTCGTCAAGACACTATCCCACCCTCCTAATGGGGGTCATGTGACCTGGCAGAATCGGATCCCCCGGGCCAGCTGGGTTGGGCCCGATCGCGCATGAGAACGTTCCTCCAGAATCCCGCCCCATCTTCTCCTTCTCCTTGTCCTCTCCGCACTTCCTACTTCGGTCTCGCATCACTTCCTCTTGGAACAAAGGTGGTCGGTTGGTTTTGGGGAAGTGTGCAGGCGAGAGGAGAAGAGAGGCGGTTCCTCCTGCCGTGTGGAGACGGGGCCTCTTCTTAAACGGCGAGAGAAAAGGGGAACCCCCCCCCCCGCCGCTGAGGAAGCCACAGAAGGCTGCGTTGTCAACACAGCTGCCGCTGTCGCTCCTTGCTATCTCTTCACCATCTTGTTTGTTTCTTTTTTTTTTTTTTTTTTTACTTCGCAAACTCGTTCCTGTCTGTAGCTGGAGGTGTAACCGCGGGAACTGGTGGGGCGGGGTGAGCGACGCGGAGGTGAGGCAGTGTTTCTTTTTTTTTTTTTTTTGTGTCCGGCGGATGATTTCAAATGAAACTTAACTGGAAGACCACCTGGCCGCGTGCAGTGTTGAAATGTGAACCTCGTTGAGTGACCCATGTGGTCTGTGGATGAGCTTGGTTTCCCCCCCCCTCCCTCCTGCTCTCCTCTATCTCTCACTCTTTCTCTCTCTCTCTCTCTCTCTTTCTCCCTCATCTTCTGTCTTTCATATCCCTCACTCTCGTTCTCCCACACTCATTCTCCTTCACTGTCCTTCTCTAGCACTCCTTCTCCTCTCCCCCTCTCGCTCTCTCTCTCTCTCGCACTCACACTCTCCCTCGTTCTCCCCCTCTCTCCCCGCCTTGCTCCGACGGAGAGGGAAGTGTAGCCAGCTCCACTGTTCTCTCCCTGCAGCTCCTTGGACATTAATCCATTGTGATGACAATCGACCTTGCTGTGAGACTTGTGTGTGTGTGTGTGTGTGTGCGTGCGCGCGCGTGTGTGCGCGAGGCCCGGAGCTCAGAACCACGCAGGTATCACTAGTCTGTTCAATGACGATCTCCTCTCCTTGGCTGTCAAAACAATGGTCATAGGGAGCCCTGAAGACTGGTTGCTCAGTTAGCCGCGGCGCGTGTGTGTGCGTGTTTGTGTGTGAGAGCGTTGGCTGTTCCTTAGGGGCGGCCAGAGTGAGGAGTATCATAGCCTCGTCTGGGCCTCTCTAACCTTGGCTGGAAGAGAGCTGCGCAGGGCCCTGGAGCTCCCTGGAGCCTCCGAGAGGAGACGGGGCTTTTGTCTGTGGACTCTCCCCAGCTGAGGAGCCTGGTCGCCGGGCACACTCGACCACGACCCTGGGCCCCGGCCCGCGGGGTTACCAGACCCGCCTCTGGAGGGACGAGAGAGGAGCCGGGCTGCGCATGGGGCCATCTGGTGCCCGGCACAGTGTGTAAACACACACACACACACGCGCAGGCACGTGCGCACCCTCGCCACATGCACACAGGCAGACTTTTATGTCGTACCCTCTACCTCTGCTCCTACCTCACCTCACCTCTTCTCCCCCTCCCCCACTCTTCTCCCTCCCTTTCTCTTTCTCTCCCCCCCCCCCCCCCCCCCCCCATCTCCCCCCTCCAGCAGACCTGCCTGTCACTGTGGCTGTGCGTCCCAGCTCCCCTAACCCCTCCTGTGGTCGGGGAGCACCGGGGCCAGGGGGCCTGGAGGGAGGGTTAGATGGATGGTGGGTGGGTGGGTGGGTGGGTGGGAAGGAAGGCGGGGAGAAGTAGGGTTAGAGGAAGGACACAGAACACGTTCACCTTCACATTCACGTGGGGTCTTCCAGTGGGGAGAGGGGGTGGGGGAAGGGCGGGGGTGGGGGGTGTTGGGCGGGGGTGGGGGGGGTTGGGCGGGGAGGGGCGGGGGGGGGGGGGGAGGGGCGGGGCCTGACATGCAAGTGTGGGAAAAACAAGAAAGACTGTCAAACAGAAAGATGGGGGGGGGGGGGGAGAGAGGGAGGAGACGAACGTTAGTGCGCCTGGTCCAGGGGTCCTGGACGACAGGCTGGACGGGCCGATCCAAGGTTGCAGGAATGAGCCTGGGGAGCAGGAGCGAGGGAGGAAAGGAATGGGAAAGGAGGAGGAGGAGGAGGAGGAGTGAGAGGGGGAGCGGGGGGGAGGAGGTGAAGTGCAGGATCACTCGGTGTTCCTCTGGTGGAGGGGCCGTGTCTGCCGGCGTGTCTGTGGGTTTGTGTATTGTGTGCCCGCGTGGAAGGGTTTTGGGGCTTCTGAAGGAGCGTGTGTGTGTGTGTAAGGTCAGGTCATGCCATGCAGATGGTGTGAAGTTGCAGCACAGACGGTTTCCTCAATTTGACTGCTTTTTTATTATGCAAATGACCCCCTTTACGGGACACACACCCGGCTCCTCAGAGTGTGTGTGTGTGTGTGTGTGTGTGTGTGTGTGTGTGTGTGTGTGTGCGCGTGTGTGTGTGCGCGTGTGTACATGCAGGCACTTGAAGTACACCCATGTTATTGAGTATTCAGAAGTTGTACATTTAAAAGAGACACTAGTTGTCGTCGGGTGGTCTGTCGTGTTGCTCGTGTTGCAGCAGATGACTCGGTGCTAAACACTGCGTTTTGATTTGCAAATCCAACTATCTATTACTGTCACCTGCCTGTCATGGTACATCTGAAGAGGTTTGCATACTGCGCCCAAATTCTTGTTGTTTTAGAAGACGTTTAAACTTCTCTTTTCCTCCCTTCCCTGCCTCTCTCTCCCTCTCTCTCCCTCTCTCTCTTCTTCTTCATCTTCGATTGTCTCTCTTGACTCTGTTGCAGAAGTGGGAGGCATCGGTGAGGAGACGGCGGCGTGTGATTGGTGGAGTTTAGGGGCCATCTTGTTTGAGCTGCTCACAGGCAAGGTAAGTTACGAGTGTGTGTGTGTGTGTGTGTGCGTGCGCGTCAGTCTCTGACTGTGTAGCTGATCTTGGCTCCCACCTTCGTCCCACTCTTCAGCCCTGCCAGGGTGTGTGTGTGCGTGCGTGCTCTCGTGTGCGACTCCACCACCAAACAGACGTGTGTACATCTCGTGTGTGTGTGTGTGTCCGGCGAACGGTCTTGAGAGCGCACGCGTGCGTCCGCCACGTCTTGGCTCGTCCCGTCTCCCTCCGCGGTTCTCCAGCAGTGCCAGGAGCGTCGGTGTGACTTTCTCCCCCAGCCGGGGCTCCATCTGCTGGGGCGATGGGGTCAACTCTCCCCGGACCCCTCTCCTGGCTCCTGGAGCAGCGTTTTCGGGGCTGGAGGGGGGAGAGCCAGTGCTCCGGGTCAGCTGACCCCGGATCAGCATAGAGGGTGAGGAGCAGGGCAGCTCTCCGGGAGCCTGGCCTCCTTGGCTGCTTCTGGGTCAGCTGGAGGAAGGAGTAGGACTCTTCCTGCATCAAGATGGCTCGTTTTCCTCGCTAGGGGAAAGATGACAGACGTGCACAAACGATGTTTTTTGTTTTTTTTACGTACTTCTGCATCAGTGCAGACACACACAAACACACACACACACACACACTACAGGTGCAGAGCGCAGCCTGCATTTTAAATGGTCTTTTAAATTTGAATAAGGTCTAACTGATTGCCGGCGGGCATGTTTTCACCCGAGCTGCTTGTGGTTCTCATCAGGAGACGGAGCATGAATGACACTTGTTAGTTCGTTTTAATGTGTTGCATGACACACACTTACCTGGAAGAGACCAGGCTACCCTACAGATGTCTCTTTTGATGAACAGGACACACACACACAACACACAACCCCCCCTCCCCACACACACACACACACACACAGTCTCTTGATCCTTGCAGGATAAGATCTTGCCCGGAGCGATCTTGACTGTTGCTGGGACTGGAGCCATATCTCCTGCAGCATGTGTTGGAAAAGAAAGCAACTGATCTAACCGATGATCGCTGGGGTGCTCTCCCCTCCCTCTCATCTCACTCTCTCTTGCGCTCGGGCACGCACACACACACACACACACACACACACCCTTTTCAGAGTCCTGCCTGTACTCCGGTGTTGGGGATGTGCTGAGTGTTCAGGTTTGGGCTCAAGGGTTTGTTGTTACAACACACAGACACACACATGTCTGCTGTTAAACAATGTGTCTGAACCTGTCCTCGGCAACGGATGGAGCACATGGAGTACTTTAACCACCCTGGCACACAGATACACACAATCACAATAGAAGCCTGTCTTCAATGGCACAGTCATTTTTACTCCCCCTCTCTCTCTCTCCCCCCCCCCCTCCCTCCTGCTCTCCTCTCTCTATCTCTCTCTCTTTCTTTCTCTCTGTCTCTCTGTCTGTCTCTCCCTTTCCTCCACCATCCTATAGCTAATTGCTTAATCATCTTACTTTACATCATTTTGCATAAGCCTTGAGCTGTTCCCTCTTGTAAGCATGGTACATGTCCATGACCACACACTCAGAGAGGCAGTCTCTCTCGTTCTTCCTTTCTCTCTGTGTCTCTCTATGTGTGTATCTCTCCGTCTCTCTCTCTCTCTCTCTCTGTCTCTCATTCTCTCTGTCTCTCTCTCTCTCTGTCTCTCTCTCTCTCTCTCTCTCTCTCTCTCTCACCGTCACCCTAGCTGTTAGTTCTCCTTCCCACCCAGCCCCTCCAGTCAGCGCTCCTCTGGGTGAACAACAACAGGTCATTTCCATCACAGGGGCAGGTCCCAGGGAAGAGCAACAGCAGTGAAATCACACTGATACCAAAAGCTGCCGGGAGCCGTGTTTTCGCAGGTGCTTGGTCTTCTTCTCCAGTATTTAGACAGTCCCACTGCTCTCTCACTGACCTGGATACCGGGGCTGTCTCTGGCTGGGTGACAGCTTCCTGCAGCGTCCTGACCACCGTCTGATTACAGATAGGACCGAGCAGTGTCTTTAATGTGTGACTGGATGAACTGTTCTACTGGCGCGTGCGGAAGGCGTCGCCATGGGTTGAATTGAGTTCCTGTCTTTTCTGTAGCGACTGTTGTGCTCGTGTGTAACGCACGCGCGTGTGTGTGTGTCCCCAGTCTCTGCTGCAGTGTCACCCGGCAGGGATCAGTCGTCACACTGCCCTCAACATACCCGAGTTTGTGTCGGAGGAGGCCAGGTCACTGCTACAGCAGGTCAGCATGTTCTGTTCTGTTCACCAATATCTAATAAGGAGTCAATTGAATGTTAACACAGCAGGCCCCTCAGTCGATGTAAACACAGCAGGATCTGGCATTATGCTGATTAGTATTTACCCACCCCATCCTCTGCTTGATTGTCCCTGACTCTGCTCCAGTGTGTACAGTACCTCAGCTCCTACAGTGAGTCAGAGCCTCAGCTCCTACAGTAGAGTCAGTGCCTCAGCTCCTACAGTAGAGTCAGTGCCTCAGCTCCAACAGTAGAGTCAGAGCCTCAGCTCCTACAGTAGAGTCAGAGCCTCAGCTCCTACAGTAGTCAGTGCCTCAGCTCTTACAGTAGTCAGTGCCTCAGCTCCTACAGTAGAGTCAGTGCCTCAGCTCCTACAGTAGAGTCAGTGCCTCAGCTCAGTCTACTGTGTGGATTCACCGTGCTTGTGTCTGCCTGTGTACAGCTGCTCCAGTATAACTCGGTGGAGAGGCTGGGGGCGGGCGTGGCAGGAGCAGAGGACATCAAGTCACACCCGTTCTTCGCCAGAGTGGACTGGCCCAAATGAGCACCAGTGCGTTGTGGGACGGTGGAGAGTAGCAGGAACAATCTGCTGGAGGTCCGGAAACGGAAACACGCACATGTGCGCGCACACACACAGACACAGACAGATGTCCATACCCAACCCCATGCCTATCCCATCACTCATCTGCCAACCTGACAACAGTCCTCCGGAGACACCCGAGCCGTTCCCCATGGTGACGACTCCATGGCGACGGTCCCCTGTACTTCCCTTGGACACACCCACTGGCATGGAGCAAACTGTAAAAAGACTTTTTGAAGACTTTATTTCTCATTTGTGCAGGTTTTTCAGGGCAGTTGCTTGCTTATCTGGCACGCTACTCCTCCTCGTTGATCTCCAGGAGGCTGACATGGACCTCCTCCTTGGTGTGGAGGTTCAGCCTACTCTCCTGGTGTGCAGTACACTGAGACACAGGTGGGGGAGTGGGTTAGTGCTGGTTCACTAAGGCCTGCTTGTTTTTACATTTTGCTGCTTGAAGTTGTGCACTAAATCACCTGACTAAGCTGGAGAGGTACGGTAACGTCCACAATCGACAAAGTGACGTTATATTTCCATCCCTCGGGCAGTTTAACAGTCCATAGCATTTCTAAAGAGTTGATTAGCCATTCTTGAAACTGAACACAAACACACTGAAGCCATTTCCTGAGTGTGACTAACAGCCTTGTGTGTAATATGTAATATTGCCACACCCTTGCACTGTGTTCGCTACCTATGCCAAGAGATGCCAATAGGTCCACAATGAAGGTGTTCTGTATATTCAAATATTTTTGTATTGACACAAAATATGTTGGATGCACTGATGGTAGAATATACTGTTTATCATCCAGCAACAAGGCTCATTGTCCTGAAACAGATATACTGCCAGCCCCCCTTTATGTGCCAACCAAGTGATTGAGCAATGGCTGAAATATAGGAGTTTTATTCGATAAATTCCCAGAAATAGATTTAATACATTTTAAATGGTTTTGCCTGAGATTTTGCTTTTAGGGATTGTACATGTTCTAGTAAAGATAGTTGTGTTTTTTTTATATGGAGAAACTCACACTGTAGGGCCTACTGTAAAATCTTTTTTTTTTTATGTGAATTTAAGAGTTTAAAATGTATGATATTTAAAGTAAGAACAAAAGTAATTATAATAAATAATGGATGTTTACACGTTTAACTTGCCATGTCCACTGTGTCTAAATCATTGTAATCCTAGTATGACATGTTAAGATCTATCTTCCTGGCCCATCCCACCACACCATCGGCCACCCTGTCAATCACTCAACCTCAGGCCAATCAAACCCTTTCCCTATCGGTTTGTCCCTCCCATTGGATGATGTGGTGGATCCCTCAGCCCAGGAGGTGTGCCTGAGTGCTAGTGCGGGGAGGACTGGGACTAGAGGAACACCCATGTGTACAGTCTGGCTGCAGCGATGAGGATCTGTGCTCCCATAATGTGCTGTACTGTATATTGCCCTCCGCTGTGCTCTATCAGTCTGCCCTCTCACACTACTCAATAAACATACCTGGATAATACTCAGTGGCACCCCCTTCTTAATGTGTCAAAGTAGTGTGTGTGTGTGTGTGTGTGGGGGGGGGCGTCCAGGTTATCTTTTTCTTTCACTCAGTTGGGCTATCATGTGTGTGTGTGTGTGTGTGTGTTTGGAGCTCCTGCCCCTCTCTGTGATCAGTAGGAGTGATGACATTCCTAAAGAGCCGCTGTCACTCCTGCTGAGTGTCACCCTGACCCTGATACGACTCGAGCCAACACACGCTCCCGTGCGCACACACACACTCCCAGCCACACACAGGTAAGGCGTGGTTAGTATTAAAGGAGGGTGCCTGTCTGGGTGCCACAGGGTCTTGAGTGGGCACTGTTATGAGCTGATTAGCCGAGGAGATTAAGACCTGTTTCTTATTAGACACACTCTGGGTGACAGGTTCACTGAAACAGACTGTCAATCTCCCTGTGTGTGTGTGCATGTGTGTGTGTGTCTACTGTAACTGTGCAGGACAGTTTTAGTAAGTGGTGTGTTTCCCAGTACCTTGTATAGTGTCACCATGAGAAGAAAAAAAAAACCCTGATGAGCTTCTGTCCTGAAACAGTGCTGCTACAGTACAGTCTACTGTCCTGCCCTTGGAATGTTCTAGAACTCTCTCAAAAACCGCCTTGCCTTGGGAACAATGGCTCCTCATACACAAAGGACCATGGTGCCAGTGTGAGCGTGTGTGTGTGTGCGGCCACAGGGAAGGTCTCATCTGGTCAGGGGCTAGATCAGGAGGACATGCCAAGGTTTCCCATAATGCAACACAGGCCTCTCAGCACCCAAGACCTGCAGGGAGGAGGTCGACCTTTGACCCCCAGCTACTTACTGTACCACTCATCTTCTCATCTCTGTCTCTCTTTCTTTCTCTCTCTCTCGCTCTCTCTCTGTTTCTCTCTCTCTCTCGCCCTCTGCTTTATATTGCTGGTGGTAAGGTTTTGTTATTGTCTCTGACGGTTTGACTTTCCTCCACAAAGTGCAGGAGGACTCCTATAGCCCGGGGTGAGACACACACACACACACACACACACAGCTGAAGTGGAGTGCTTCAGTCGAAACCTCAGGCATCGTCTCCAGCTTCTGTCACAGCCATGATGTCATAATGAAGAGACACAAAGGCTCTTTACAACCACCGACAACACACACACACACACCAAGCCCGTGGGCTGCGTGGTCAGAGGATCAGTAGGAGGGAGGGTGGAGCTCTGTGGAGGCAGGTTGGGTGAGGTGAAGGTGAGATGGTTCAGCTGCCAGAGCAGGTGTTCCTTTTCAGGGTTCTATTCTGTTGGGTGAAACGGCAACTCCCGTCTTCATCTCCTGCTCTACCTCCAAGACTCACAGTCACGTAGCGGCCATGGGCGTCACTCACCTGCCGACAGACGAAGAACCAACCTCCCATCAGCTCCTGACAGTAGGAGGAAGGAAGCCAGCTGTGTGAGTCACATGACTGAGCCTCGGACAGAGGAGACTCCCCTGACAGTTGACGTCTCCTGCTCTTCTCTTTTCTCCAGATATTTTTGGGGGCTTTATTTTCGTCGTGCCAGTTGGAGAGAGAGAGACAGGAAACCAGGGAGAGAAAAGAGGGTAAGACACGCAGGGAAACGACCCAGGCCGGAATCGAACCCAAGCTCCTGTGTTAAGGCCCTGTGCCATGCATGAATACAAACACTGTATACGTTCGTTCTTTTACCCTTTCTTCATTTATTTCTATCCTGTCATGTACTACCGTTCTTTCATTGAATAAAACGACTCATGGACTGCTTAGTTCAGTAGTATGGTGCCGTTTGAACTCATCAAGATGGGACTGGGGGGTTGTGACTGACGATTGTCGCTTCAGATCACAGACTTACTGTAGGATGTCATAACAATGACCCCAGTCCTAACCGCAAACGCTACTTTGGGGCCACCGTCTTACCGAAGGGGTCAGGGGTCAGGGACCCGTGGCACACCGTGACCCCGATGGCTTACTCATTATCCTCGCAGCCTGTGAGCACGGTGCATCTGTCGGCCCTGAGGACGAGGTCTAAAGGTCAACAGGAGATCACTGTAAACATTAAAGGTCATTGAGGAAATCCTGGGCAGAATCAAACAATGTTGGGTTAAACAATGGGAGAGACAGACGGACAGGCGGATGTCTCCAATTGGCTGACTTGCTGTAAAAATTGAAGGCACAATGTTGAATTCCTGATTATAGAATAATGGATATTTCATTCCCATTGCAATTAAAGCATATTTTATTCGTTATTTCAGAAAACAAACGTCCATAACATCATTTTACCTACAGTCGTGGCCATAAGTTTTGGCAATGACAAATGTTGTGTTTTGCAAACTTTGCTGGTTCAGTATTTGAATAAAATGGATTCACATGTTTCACATGTTTCTATAGAATACAATGAGGCACATTTCATGTTTTTTAAAGCTTTTTTGGGGCAAAATTCTTCAATATATGCACATAGTCCCCTCTTTTACAGCAGTCAATCTGCTCTTAAAATCCAATCAGAATGATAGAGTGATTTCACCTGGCTAGATCTAGTACACACTTTCCCCTGTGCTGATGATATGACTTACTGAAATGATGTTAGCAGTCATTTTATGCCAAGGCCCAGCAAGCTTTGCAAACACAAAATGTATGTCGCTCCCAATACTTTTGGCCACGGCTGTACATAGGATTCTTCCAGCAACCAAAAGGGGTATTTCAGAGCGTCCTTCCACAGGGGGAAACCAAGCAACCTTTTAGAACCTTCCAGCACAACATTAAACTGAGGGATTGGGGGGGGGGGTGAAACGTCCTCCAAATACCTCAGGTAGACACCGCTGTTATTTTTCCGTCTCCGGCGATAATTTACCTCACCTTCGACGCCACATTCGATGTATGTGACTCGGTGTAACAGGATCTCCAGTGGTGAGTCACACGGCGGGCCCTCCACTGTTAAAGAAGTCTCAACTGACACCCAAAAGACGTGTCACAAGTAATCTCAGGCCTGTGGAGCCGGCCTGTCTCCTGTGGTTGGGTGTGGGCTGCTGTGATGAGTGTGGACGCTGGGCACTGGGCCCAGGCATGCCGTTAGCATCTCAGTAACATAGCATTAGCTTCCCAGTCATCTCCATGGGCCTGCGCTGTCCCAACCTCTTCCTCACGCTCCGGTACACACACCTTCTGTGGCTCCGCTCGTTAGCCAGCCCCCTCCTCCTCTCCTTTATCCCTTCTCTCCTCTCTTCCCCCCCCCCCTCCTCTCTCTCTCTCTCTCTCTCTCTCTCTCTCTCTCTCTCTCTCCCTCTCCCTCTCTCTCCTTCTCTCTCCCCCCCTCTCTCTCTCCCCCCCCCCCTCTCTCTCTCTCTTTCTCTCTCTCTCCCCCTCTCTCTCTCTTCTTCGTCTGCTCTTGCTCCAGGCCAAGGCTGTGGAGGCCGCAGCAGGGGCCCGTGTTAGTGTGCCCTCCCCCCTCTCCTGTCACTGTCACTGGGCAAGGCTCGGAGGCACGGACCCTTGACTTCCTGAGAGGAAAAGGAGGGAGGGCCAAATAGAGAAATGGAAGGAAAGAGAGAGGTGAGAAAAGGCGAGGGGGAGGGAGGTAAAGAGAAAGATGGACTTTCCGAGATAGAGCCAGAGATCAAGAGAGAGAGAAAGCGCGACAGAGGGAGAGGGGTGGACGGAGGGGAGGGGGAGGGAGGGCACAGATCAGATCACTTTCCCTCTCTCCTTGTCTTGAGCTGTGGCGGGTATAGCTGGGGGCGACCTGGAGGGGAATGTGACGCCTGTTAAGGAGGCCGTCGCTGGAGCGCGGCATGCTGGGAGCGCGGCATGCTGGGAGCGGCCCCAGACGCTAATCAGCCATCCTCGGAAGGGGAATTCTTCCTGGCGAGGACATGCATTCTGTCACCACTCCGCCAGCACCGCCGCCACCGCCAGACGCCATCGCACACGTCCTGAGGGGAGGGATGAGGGAGGGGAAAGGGAGGAGGGAAAGGAGGAGGGGAGGAAAGAGGCAGGGAGGGAAAAGGAGGGAGGGAGAGGAGGCAGGAGGTAATTGAGGAGGAAGGGAAAGAAGGAGGGAAAGAGGCAGGTGGCAAGGTGGAAGGGGAGGAAAGAGAGATGGGGTCTGGAGGAGAAGCGCTGAGGGTGTAAAGTAGGGGACAGAAGAGGGCTAAGAAGGAGGAAGCAGACAGTGATCGATGGTCCGAGTTCTTCCAGACAACATCTCTTACATGCAGCACAGGACACAACGGATTGACAGAGGGCAGGAGGGAGGAAAGAACTTTCCACGTGGAAAGGAGGGGAGAGAGAGAGGGAGGGAGGTGAAGTGAGAGGAGAGGGAGGGAGGGAGGTGAAGTGAGAGGAGAGGGAGGGAGGGAGGTGAAGGTGAGAGGAGAGGGAGGGAGGGAGGTGAAGGTGAGAGGAGAGGGAAGGAGGGAGGTGAGGGGTGAGGCAGAGAGGGCCCCGCCGTCGTGAGGGTGATGGACTGGATGAGAGAAGGCATCTTGAGGGAGCCAGGGGTGGGTGTGGTGGGGGGGGTGAGGGGGGTGTCAGGTATGTCTGAGGGTGAGTGGTGGGGGTCAGCATGGGTCGTGGGGGGGGTTCTTGGGGGAACTCCCAGGCTCCTCTGAGCCCTGGCACCTTATGGCATGGCCTGGAGACAAACAGATGCTGCCAGCCTTGAGCAGGGCACAGATGAGACTGTTTGGAAGTGAGGACGTGCCTGGTCTTACTGCAGAGAGTGTGTGTGTGTGTGTGTGTGTGTGCGCGTGGGCGGTTGCCAGTGCATATGTGCCCTTCAAAGGAGAGCCTGCCAATCGTGGTGAGAAGACCCCCTTACCTCGATCGGAGACGCCCTCTGAGCTCCAACAGCAGAGAGATGGGGGGTTCATGTTAATGTTCCTTCTCGTTCAGGTGTACTGTAATAGCCTCTATTATGTAGATAGGGACTCAGGGTCAAAAAAGGTCATTGAATGTATATGCACCGTAGACATATATTAATGTCAGTGAATGATTCTAGACTTGTGGAAGAGTAACAGATACAGAACCCTTACCCACTAAGCAGCACTCTCACCCACACTGAGCCACTGAAACCACACTTACAGGGTTTTTTAGGAGTAAGTGATAATATCCTCCTTCAGTTATCTCCCTCTCTGCAGCTTGAGTGAGCTGCTAAGGTGGTGTGTGGACCTGTGTGTGTGTGTTTGTGTGTGTGTGTGTGCGTGTGTGTGAGTGAGTGTCTACACTGTGTCTCACATTAGCCTTTTTCCATTAAAGCAATTTTGTCTCCCATTGTATTCCTGAAGAGGACCTGGAAAGTCACTAATGGTGCCTTACACGCACACACACGTAGACACACACACACGCGCGCAGGCACACACACACGTGTGTGCACGCACAGGCACACACCTCTCAGTGTTTGCTATCATCACCTGTCGCCTGATTGCTGTAAAACACACACATTAGCATAGAATGAGACACATTATCACTCCTGATTATGGAACGCTAAGAGGTTTCACACAAAAAAGACCCCACACACCTTTCCTCTGCAACGCCTCCTGCTACAAAGATAAATGTCTGTTCCAGAATGTTCCTCCCACTGCTGAACAGCCGGAAGACTGTGTTGATGCATTAAATGGGTTTCTGGGATTCACATTCATCGGAGATAATTTTGTTATTTCAATATAAGGCATGATGTAACTGTACAATGTTGACGGGTTTTCATTGTGTTCTTTGTTATTCCTCTGTGCAACCGATGATGTGAATAGCTCTAATAGAAAAACTAATGGAAATGGAAAGAAAATTGTTATTTACACAATTAGTATTTATTGCTTAGTTTTGAAGCATTAGTATAATGCTAAAGTGTGTGCATGCACACACACACACACACACACACACACACACACACACACACTCCCTCCCTCCCTCCCTCCCTCCCTCCCTCCCTCCCTCCCTCCCTCCCTCCCTCCCTCCCTCCCTCCCTCCCTCCCTCCCTCCCTCCCTCCCTCCCTCCCTCCCTCCCTCCCTCCCTCCCTCCCTCCCTCCGACCGACCGAGGTGACAGTGAGGAGATGGTGCAGGTGGTCTCCTCCTTCCTGTCTTGATGAGGACAGGAAGTGTAGGACGTGTTCACCGGATGTGCAGGACTCACACCAGGGTCAAAGGTCACGGCCCCCTCCTCTGCCCCCGTGTTTTCTTAAGTCCCGGGTCCCTAATGAGGCCCTGTCACGTCCGTCATCGCTCGCTCGTTCCAGGGAGGAGGAGGAGGAGGAGGAGGAGGAACAGGGGGAAGGAGAGAAGAGTCTGTCATTGCCTCGTTATTTTCTGTCTTTCCTCTTCTTCCTTATTTTCCAGACCTCGTGGCCTGGAGGAGGTGGAAACTACCAGGCCAGGAATGGTTACCCTTGTGGCCCAGGATGGGGCCTGGGCCGTGGGGTATGACAGGCTGGGGAGGTGAGGTCAGTCTGGATCATCGACAGACAAAGACAAGGAGCGGTCTTCTGTCATCACTGTCTCAGGACGCTGTGTAACAGTCACGCTAAGCAAATACCTTTTAAGGAGTGAGTTATTTTTCCAAAACGGAAGCTAGCTAGTTTTAGTTAGCTTCCGTTACCTAGCAACCTAGCATAATACTCGTAGCAATGCTACTACCTGCTAGTGTTACTTGTTAGCCTCCTAATTGTAAATTTTGAAGCCATACTATAGCATTTGTCATATAGTTTTTGTCTATCGGAAAATAGTCGGTTGGAATGTTCAGAATCACATATGTGTAACGCTACTCCTTAACGGGTTAAAATATATTTATGTCCCAGCTCAGATAGATGACTCAATTGAAAATAAGTATATGAAATATTTCTGCACAGTGGAAATAAATGAAAGGAATGAACAAACAGTCCATGAGATGGAAGCATGAGAGAAGAAAAGGAGAGAAAGAATGATGGCGTGTGGAAAAATAAGAGGACAGAGTTTGCATGGGGAGAGAGTTCTGGAAGTCTTTTAATTTATGGAGTCTTTGTCCCTTCTGTTAAACACAAACACACACATATACAAGCCATCACAACACCCACACACTCCAAAGACACTCACACAGCAGAGACACACACATCTAAACAGAGGTCTCAGATAATGACATAATCGTCCCCGAGCATAGAGCCATGCAAATAGAGATGATTTGTGTTCCGACTCGTAGGTCTCCCACATCTGTAACAATTACTGTAATATCCTGCTGCAGAGGATGACCTGCGCTCACTGTTCACAAACTACGGTCGAGCAAGATTCCTCCGCAAGCATTTATCTGCCCTCAAAAGGGGCTCTTCTCAATTCCCTCTCAGATATAATTCATGTCATGACATTATTGTGAGTCAGGTGGCTGAGCGGTTAGGGTATCGGGCTAGTAATCGGAAGGTTTCCGGTTTGATTCCTGGCCGTGAAAACTGACGTTGTGTGTGTGTGGTTTGTTTTCCAACTTTCTTTTTGCTGTCAATATCGGATTGATTGTCAACAGCCACAGACATTAGACATCCTTTTAAATCCGCTCAGTTAATCAAATCCCTCCTTCACGTTTTGGATGTCTGTTCTAGGTCTCTGCCATTCCTCTCTGCACCATCTCCTCTCTCCCTATCTACTGTCTCAGTGTGATCTTAGAAGAATAGATGGTTGGTTCGGCTCCGGGTCTTGGCTCCCGGTCTCCCGGTCTTTGGCCTGGTTCACGTCTCCCTCTGATTGGATCAGGGCTTTTGTGATTGCTGATGGAGCCCAGGTTCCAGCCAAGTGGCACACACTGACCACACTCAGCGGCGGGCAGATGGAGGCCGAGTGAAAGAGCTGTGATTTCTCATTGTGTCCCGGTGTCTTTGGGGGTGCCGCTCCAAACCCCAGAGCACATCCTCCGTCCAAAAAGCTCTTTTCACCAATCAGAGCCCCCTACGCTTCTCCCGGCCAAGGACACGCCTCTCCAAGATCTCGTCTCAGCCCCTGCCTCAGACCTGAGGCCCTTCTGAAGCCCCCCGGGCAGGAAACACAGGGCGAGACTGAGAAGGTTCATTTCATTTCTATTGCAACAATCGACATATCTTTTCTTTTTTTTCGACATAAAAGCGGAGTTTGTTTTCATGTTTAATACATTTGCTTCAAACAGAAATGACCCCAACTTATGTATTATAATATATGGTGGTTCGATGTCACCATATGGTTTATGTAAATGGGCACAGCTGTGTCCAGCTGTGAAGGATGACATCACAGGGATGGGTGAGATGGGCAGGGGATCTGTCGATCTGTTGTAAATGTCTATCTCTTTAAACATACCCAAACCAGATTAAGACCATTAAAGGGTTAGATGATGAAGGGCGTGAAAGTTTATCATAATGGTTAACCTTCTGTGTAACCTCTTGTCCACAGTCCTGAATCAGAGCAGGATTAGCCCCGTGGGTGTGTATTACTTATGGAGTGTGTACGCGGATGTGTGTTTTTGGTTGCCCATGACGATTAACTGCAGATTACTTACACCCATGTAAAAACAGGAATTAGTTCCTAATAAGAACTGCTTAAGGCCTAAACACGTCAACGATAATCATTAGGGCAAGGGGGGGGGGGGCATCTCCCTATGTCACGCAAACCCACTCTCGCACACATTTAAAACGAATAAATACCCGTACCCCTCCTTCCTCCCCCCTCTCCCAAAAAAAAGCCCAAACTGAGCCGTCCGTCGCGGTGCTTAACTGCTCCTCTGATCTGGACATTAGCGAAGGGGGCTTTGCAGTTTTATTTGGGGTGGTGGGGGGGGGGGGGGGGGGGTGGGTGGGTGGGCGAGAGAGAGAAAATGTGCGAAAGGGTTTCAGACCTCAAAAGCCTGGCATGTGTGAGTACTGTAAGGCTGGAGGTGATGGTGGTCCACCCGCCCCCCCCCCCCCCCCCCCCCCCCCCCATCTCCCTGCTCGTCCTCCTGCTCTGGACACCAAACGGCTCTTCCCAGTAGACCTACTTATTTTAGCAAGACCCCCCTTTTGTCTTCTCGCTTTGGAGTGAGGTTGCGCTAGCTCTGGTGTTAGCCTGGCTATCTGGCTACCTCCATGCCCTTCTGCAGTCTGCAGAGGCTCTGTGATCTACTTAGATGGGCCGTGTCAGACCCGGCCAGCAGAAGGCAGATAGATGCCTGAGCACACTGGCCCGCGACCAGACGCCCTGTTAAAGCTGTCGCTACAGCTAATCTCTAATCTGTAGATTTACTCTCTCTTTCCCTCTCTCTCCCTTCCTCTATGACCCTCTCTCTCTCTTTCTCTCCCCCTCTCTCTCTCCCTCCACCCCTCTCTCAATGCTATCTCTCTCGGTGTTTCTGTGTCTGCATATCTGTAAATGGAGCAATCTGTGAGTATTTCAAAAAGGGAATTTAGCCCAAAATATGTTATTAAGGAGTGTCACCTCATTTCCGCCATCCCCTCTTTCTACAATCCTTTCTCTTGCACCCCCACCACCCCGCACATTTTTTTTTTTTTTATACAGATGGCCACATAATGCACAATCAGCCAGACAAGACGGTTGATTTTGCAGCGTGGCGCTCCGGACTGGCCTCTTGGAGGGTATCCTTGGTGGAACTGCTAGCGTTAGCCATCAGCAACGAGCCAGCCTCAGCCACAGTCCGTTCGTGAATACTTCTTCTCCGGCCTGAGGCCTAGCCTGCCCAAGATGGGCGGTGGATGTTTCAAACCAGGCCCTGAAACCGAAAAAATGAAGGTGGTTGAGTTTAAAAACACCATTTGGCCTCTGGGTATTCCTTTATTTGGGTTCTGTACTTTGACTACTGTTGAGAACTTGAATTGACCCATTTAGCATTTTTATTTGTATTTTGGATGCATGTCTTAGAACTGCAAAAACAATAGAACTGCAATACAAAGGAGTTAGTCATAGCATCAACAAACTTCTCTCCACAGCTCCCAATGAGGCAACAGTGAATCTTATATGATGAAGACATGATGTGTCATAATAATTAGGAGGCAGACAAAGAAGCTGCTGTTTAGCATGCAAATTTATGTGGCCCCCCAGTCCCCCCCCCCCCCCTCTCTCTCTCTCTCTCTCTCTCTCTCTCTCTCTCTCTCTCTCTCTCTCTCTCTCTCTCTCTCTCTCTCTCTCTCTCTCTCTCTCTCTCTCTCTCTCTCTCTCTCTCTCTCTCTCTCTCTCACACACACACATATTCTCTCTCTTTTCACTTCTCTCTCTCCAAACTCGTTCCATTCTTCTTCATCATCCCACCGTCGAGTGCTGGCAAATGTTCACCGACACTAATGGAGCGCGGGTCAAGAGAGGAAGGACCTCACCTTACGACTGTCCCCTCCATCTCACGCTGCCCCCTCCTTCTGATTCTCCCGGAAAAACAATGCCCCCCGCCCCCCATCCCACACCCCATACTTTGGACCTTGCTGCAATTATGGCCAATCGCAAGCGCCTCAATAGGAAGCGAGCAGGGCTTGTTTGTGCCTCGGTGGTCATTAAGAGGGAGGCGAAGAAAGGAATTAATGACTTAATTGAGGAGGAGAAAAAGAGAGAGAAATCACACAGAGTCTGGGAGCTGGGACCGGCGTATGAATGGGGTGCCTGGAACGCTCCTGGAGCAAGGGATTGTGGGATTGGTGAAGTGTGTCAAGATTTTGGTCGTCCTCCAGAGCAGATGGCGGTTCGGCGAACGCATACCATCCATTCTCGTCTTTGTCAACCCAGAACGGCTCCTTTTGTTCCTCCCCATTGCTTTGATGCAAAAGTTCATAGAAGGATAGAGAAGAAAAAAAACATCAACACTGCTAAACAACAACTACAACTTTTGTTTACTATGGGCCAGGGAAACGGCTGCAACTGTTTCTTTTCCTCTCCCTCCTTCTCTCTCTTCCCCTTGGCCTCTTCCAACACGCTCCCCTCCCCTTCACCTCCTCCCCGTTTCCTATACGCTCTCTTTCATTCTCTCCATTCTGCTCGTTTTAGACGTTGAAGTCAGAAAGGATGCCGCTGTCTCTGGCGGGGGCTGTGCCGAAGCCAGGCTTGGCTCGTTCGTATTCATTCCCCCCGTAATGTGGCAGAGTCCTCCCACTGCCAACGCTTCCTCCCTCTCCCTCTGCTACTCCCTCTCTCCCTCTCTCCCTCTCTCCCTCTCCCACTCCCTCTTTCCCTTCTGCTTCTCCCTCTCCCTCTCCCACTCCCTCTTTCCCTTCTGCTTCTCCCTCTCTCCCTCTCTCTCCCCAGATCTTTCTCATAACTCTGGACAAGAATGCAGGATGAGATCCCTCTCAGTTCCCCAGGCAGCCGTAAGAGACTTGAGAGCCCGTCTAGCTCCACAACTTGGAATTTGTATGGTTCAGTCCGTCCAAGATTTCCGCTTGATCGAGTTGAATCCATATGAAAACCCACCCAACAGCTTGCAGTGGATTCGTTTGTTAGTTGTAACTCCTCGGTCCCAGACATTTGATTCCTCGCATAAAAGAGGAAAATATCAGAAGAGATGTTATTCTATTTTGCCCCCAGATCTGTGGAGTGATTTCAAGGCAGTGAAGTGTTCTTTTGAGCATCGGCTTTCCTTTTCAAATGGTCTTTTATGTGCAAAAATTCCTCTAAGGAAATACTCGAAGCAGTCACTTCATGTTTATGTAAAAAAAAAAAAACACACCATAAAACACACATAAACAGGAAGGCGGAGTTGTGCCTATCACCTTTGCGGGGCTGAATAATTAATGTATGCTAATGATAACAACGTATTAGTTATTCAAATGTGATCCTTTTAGACAACAGCAGTGTTTACCCCCTATTACTCTCTCTGATCGTCTACTCCAAAAGAGAGGGGAGCACATGAAAGAGGAGAAGGCGAGGGAAGAGAGGAAAGACGAGTATGTTTGACACCAACAGAGACCAGCCAGCACAACAAAGACACACAACGACATTAGCATGACAGAGAATGCCACAGCTTCACACATTAATACACAATATGAACCCCAACCATGGCCCTCAAGGGCCCCCGATTGCATCTCCTCTCCTCCCTCCCTCTCTTCGCCATTCTCTGTACTCTTCGCTTCTTTTCACTTTTCTCTCGCCCCGGCTCTTTTTCCCGTCTAGCTGCCCTGCTCGTCTTTGCCCTCTCCATCTTTTTTTCCCACCCCTCTGCTCTTTCTCAGTAGACGTCTGAAGGGCCCTCGAGAGCCGATGGGAGACGGGGACCGGCCGTACCCGGGGCAGGGGCCACCGTGGAGGGGCAGGAGGAGAGGCGAGGGCTCCCTGTCTGGAGGACGGAAAAAGGATGGATGGAACCCGTCTCGGTCTGAATGTGGGGGGTGGGAGTGAAGAGGAGGGCCCCCCATTGAGGAAGGAAGGGCCAGGCTGGCAGTGTGCTCGAGGGCTAGGCGTCCCTGGGTCCTCCTGGAGCAGCTTGACAGCCAGGTCATCCATTAGCATTCGTTTTGTTTTTGGGGAGTCCCGGAGTCCTGTTACTCAGTCATGTCATTGACAGGGTGTGGGGCTCTCTCTGGTCAAACTGAAATCTACTGAGTCTGTGCAACGTGAGAACCCAGTCTGTCACACAGTAGTCCGGTGTGTCAGTATATCGTTGCAGGATGCACATGGGTGAAGGTGAGCATTTTAAGGGACTGTAGGTTGGACGGTTTGGGCAGGTTGAAGAAGCTGCTGGGGGTTGTCTTAAGGTTTTGGAAATTTGGCCCCCCAAACCCTACTCTTCACACACACACACACACACACACACACACACACACACACCACATCCTCATTGACAGTCAGGGGCTGTACGATAGCCTAGAGCATCTTCCTCAAGGTGAATCAGACCGGGTCTGTCTTTGAGCCCCCCCGAAGCTACAACCTACAGCACCAAAGGCCCAGGACGAGGCTCAAACACCACCAAACCTCCCTCACACCCCCCCCCCCCCCCTCCCGCACACACACACCTTTTATCAAAAGACCGATAAGGCGTTTCCATTTTTGTCTTTCGAAACGAAAGGCGGGGGAACGTATAAAGTCCGACATCACAGCAGTCCCCAACAAACTTCAGAACGCCAGACAGGTCAAAGACGGGCCGCCCGACCTCTAAGCGACACGTCTCTCACGACAACAGGAAAAATACCGCTGAGATACCCGGAAACAAAGTCGGTTGCAACCCCTCCTTTTTGATAATGATATCAGTAATGGAGTCTTTTGTGTCATAATGAGGGGTGCTATTCCTGAAAGAGAATACTAATACACACCTATTATATAGTTCCAATTTGTTGAGATTGAAGAGATAACAACTTGTGCAATATTCAGCATTAGCATAAAACACACACACACACCCTCCCGCATACGGTACACACACACACGCGCCCACACATCACTCACGCACGTGGCTAATTGTGGGGTGGATATGTAAGTATCCGGGGTCCAGGGACAGGCTATATTGAAGGGACCTGGGGTCCTCGAGTTGTATTGTTCTGGATGATTTAACAATGGAGTCCATTTGGACAGGTAATAATATGGTTCATTTTGGTGGCGTTCACCTCAGCTACTTGGCCTCGCTATGTGTTCACCTCAACCTCTTTGGTGAGTCTGTTTTTATGCTAATTGTACAGTGGAGTAATAATTGGGCTAATGACACGGAGCGGTGCATGGATTGTTTTGCACATGTTTTTATAAGTTGAGATTTGGTTCTCCTGCTGTCGGATGGTTTCCAGTGGTCCAGTGTACTGTATCAATCGCAAACTCCTTCAAGTTTTCAAGGAAACTTTCGAGTGTTTTCAATAAATCCGAAGAAAATGTGCTCAGGAACTCCAACCTATAGAAAGTCTCACAGCAGGAACTTCAGTAACACATCTCACAATTCACCATTCAGATCCTTGTGTAGTTGTAGGCTTTCTCGACAGTTCTCTCCCAGTCTCTGGTCGGACTCCGGCCATTCGAGCTCAGATGTTCACAGACAAAAAGCACATTCTTATCTCAAAAACAATCTGGCGACGCTCGGACACAATTTCTCTCCTTTTGTAAAATGGATGATAATAGCTGCAAACAAAGAAGGCTTGTGTCAAAATGCTCCACTTTCCACAACAAAAGCATAGTGTGATTACAGCTGTGGTCGTCATTAGCGAGCCTCTTTAATGAAATTGATGGAGTGGATTCTCATATCAGACCTCAATAGACTGGGCAGGAGTCCCTTCCCTTGTTTAGGCTCATCTGTATGCACTGCGCACTCGGCGTACATGTGTGTGCGAGCGAGCGTGTGTTAGTGTGAGGAAGAGAGACACACTGAGTATGTGATAATTACGACTTCACACTCTTCAGACACTTACAGAAAAGAGCAAAACAAGCACGGTAATCAGAGTGTGTGGTGCCGTCTCCAAGTGTGTCATGTGTCATGTGTGTGTGGGAGGGATGTATCCGCGAGACTCTGTATATTGGAAGTGTTTGTGTCAGTGTGGGTGTGTGGGCATCATTGTGTGTGTGTGTGTGTTTGTGTGTGTGCTGCGCACAAGTGTGTCCCATAAGTGTGTGTGTGTCTGCGCACGAGACTGTTTGCGTTCGCTCAAGGATCCCGACCCTTCCAAAATGACACTTCCCCCCCCCCTTTCTCCCCTCTCCCCACACATTAGGTGCTTACAAAAGACAGAGCACTAATGCATCATCTAATTGGCCGAAGCTCCTGCCTCTGCCTCTCCCTACATCACTCTATTAGCTCAGTAATTACCCATATGCCTCGGCGAGGCGGCCGTCCAGATAATGGGCGCCTCAAGGGCCCTCGAGCACAGCAGAGAGGGGCCGCAGTCTGTCGCTACGGGAACAGAACGAGCACTCCAACTATTCCAGAACCATGTCGGGGAAAACACAATGGCAGACGAAGTTTGGTAACTTCAGTTCCCCAAATATTGGAGTTTGGCAGTTTGTTTTTTACACGGTAGAATCAGATCGAGATCCCTAGTGTGTGTGTGGTGTGTGGGTGGTTCCCTCTTGTATGTCTCTGTCTATGGATTTCCTTCTCGTTCTCATGTTTTTATTGAATTGTTTGCTTTATCAAGCTGTTTTTGACATGTTCTCTCCCTCTCCTCATCTCATTCTCTCACTCCCCTTTTCTCTCCCTCTCTGTCTCCCAACAGTATCTACATTTCTCTCATCTCTTCATCCTTTGAACATCAAGCATAATTCTCCAATCTTCAATCTTCAGCTTCTTAATTGAAAGCATATAATCTGGAACAGAATTTTGGGTATATCTCCAAAAGAATATAACAAAGAGCTTCTTAAATAATTCCCCGGGTCAGAGCCTTCCATAATATGGATTACAGAATGCTCTCCCCCTCCCTCCCTCACTCTCCCTTGCCCTTGCCCTCTCCCTCCCTCCCTCCCTCACTCTCCCTCTCTCTCACTCTCCCTTGCCCTCTCCCTCTCACACTCAATCCAGGGATATTGTCCTTCCTGCATCCCTTCATCCTACTCAAGGCAGACACACAGATGAGTTGCATTATCTGTTTTTAACATCACATAAATATATAAATAAAGAGCCCTGTGGTAATGCTAATATATGCCCTAAGAGGGTCTAAGGCTTCAGATCCATGGACTTAATCTGGGTTTTGGGAAGCATCTTCTCCCGGCCTTTTAGAGATTTGTGAGATCACTGTCCGTTCCGGGGCGGCTGAATTATCTTTGCGTATTGTGTTAATCTGTTGGCATGCAGATTGTGGTAGACTAAGGTTCAAGTAGGGGGGGATTAGAGGAGATCGGCCCAAAGCTGGGGCAGGCGGGCTTCTCAAAAGGCCCTCGTGTTTTTGGGGCCGGGTGGCGTTTTCACAGCCCTGCGATATGTGGCCATGGGGACAACCAGAGAACAGACCACAACTGCAAAGACACACACACACACACACACACACACACACACACATACACCCTCTCCTGTAATAATAATTCCCCTCTTAAAATCTCCCCTTAGACCCACCACAGGGAGCACGAAGCCCAAAATGCACCGCAAAAGCGACTAACCGGCCCACTCCACAAATCCCAAAACCTTTTAGAGCCTCTTCACGGACAGAAATCCTTCTGGAGGGGATATCCACTGTCCATTACTTTAACACTAATATGTACTTTGAAGCGAAAAGTATTTATATTTACACAATCTCATCTAAATACAGCAAGATTTTGGACTGACTTTTCTTTTTTCCTTTTCTGGTGATGCCGTGGTGACGTGCTTGAACACATTGAGAATGCCAGCAGGACAAGGGGGCCAAACCTGTTAATTGTTCTCTCCCAATGCAACAACCCACTACTCTGAGTTCTACTCTTCATGGCAATCTCTAGAGAGAGATAAAATCACTTCAGGTAAATGAGTGATTGGAATAGAGGACTGCTGAAGTACAACTTAGCAGTCCTCTACCGGCTCCCGTTTGCAAAATGGAACCCAGATTAGTTTTGAGGGTGAGGAGGCTGGAGGGTTAAAGTTCACAATCTGGACCGGCAATTGCAAGACTCTTGGAGGGGAGAAACAACCAATCACGTTCTCTCCAAATGCTTGACCTGAGCCCTGTAGATCCAACGGGAGAGCCGGGATTTCGTTTCGACCAATCACTCAGCTTTTAATGAGAGCTAATTGAACAATTTTGAATCTCTTGACTTATTCAGTATGAGTCTCCTGTGACAGAAATATATATTAGGACACGCACTTGTTTTTATGTAAATGTCCCAACGTCCATCTCGCTGTTCCATGTCTCTTCCTTCATCAAGGTCGACGTGGGCCTACCGTCCAAGCAGAAACACAGTCATTACAAACAGATGGACACAAACAGGTGATATAGCGAAAGACAAATAAGACAGAAACCAACAAATGTAATTCTGCAGTGGCTGTCTATGGTCTCCCGACGTCAGTAAGCCAGCTGGTGACGTAAGGACAGCAAGAGGTTGTCATAGAGACCCATGCAGACCAAACCATAACTACGGATGTGGTAGTAGCCAACTGAGGTCCTGCAGGTCTGCACACCTGCAGGTGTTCACTCTAACCCCAGGTGTCACAAACATGATTAAGGGTTTTTCTTCCTCTGGCCTGCCTCTGTTCTTAACCCAGCTCAGTTAAAGAGGCTCCATTGTAGCCCCAGTCTTTACCAGAGCCTCTTAAAAAGAGGACACCACTCGTAGCCATGGGTGCGTTTAATTCAACCAACCGAAAGAGCTTCTTCTTTCTCGTCCCAGCAATATCCTGCTTTATTCGGGGGAATCTTCCGGAAGCTCTGCGGCCTGTGTCGATAAGACTAATGGCTCACTAATAGTCCATTCAAGAGCAAGGGGGCCAAATAAACATTAATTAAGTCGCTGAAGATTGATTTTTTTGTTTGTTGCTCATCTCTCCTCTTGAACCTCTCGGCCTTTAAATCATCTTGTGATGAGCAAGACTTCGCTTTGTCAGCTCTCCAATTAAGACACGGATAAGTGCACGTCGGCAGAGGGTCGCTGCCTAATTCCTTAGAACAACAGAGAGTTCGTGACCCATGAGTGAGCAATAAGGACGCTAATAATGTAGGATTAGCAGTGAGCAGGAAGCAGAAACTCCTTCATTGGCCCTGAGCAGCTGGACGTTACGGCTGATGCGACGAGTCCTTACTCCACTTAGGTGAACCGGGGTCACCTCGTTCAGTTGGGTTGTGCGAGCAGATCCTATCATCCCAAAACCTGGGCCCACCACCACTGGGGGTAAACAAGATGGCGAGAACACCCAACCGCATTGTTCCTCTCCTTCCTCCATTTCTCCTTTCTCTCTTTCCACAGCTTTACATATGGGGGTGAACTTGGGGTTACCAGCGGCTCGGAGCCGATGAATAGATGAAGGGGCTGAGAGACAGGGAAGCAAAGCAGCTCGTCAGAAGTCTTTCTTGGAACACAATGGCTTGATTAGCATTAATTTTAAAACAAAGAAACCAGGAGGGTTTGCAGCAAGGAAGAATCTTATTAGTCAAAGGGACAGAGAGAGAGAGAGGTAGAAAGAGAGAGAGAGAGCGCGCGCAGAGAGAGAGAGAGAGAGAGAGAGAGAGAGAGAGAGAGAGAGAGAGAGAGAGAGAGAGAGAGAGAGAGAGAGAGGGAGGCAGAAAGAAAGAAAGAAAGAAAGGCAGGGATCATTTATCCACTGCTTAAGCTGCAGGATTAACCAACCTTTGGTGGTGGGAGAAACAAAGAGGTTTTTAAAACCCGTTTTGGAGGATGCTTTCACCGGACAATTACTGTCTGTAAGCTGTTTAATAGGTGCCTGAGACTGCTCTATAAGATGCTCATTCATAACTAATGATCTGGACCTCTGGAGTCCGAGGCGTCTTAGGATCTGTTGCTCAGGAGATGGGTGGTGTGTGTGGGGTGATGTGTGTGTGCGGGGCAGGGTGGGGTGGGGGTGGGGGCTGTACAAGAGGTTTTTAGAAAGAGCGAGAGAAGAGAGAGAAAGGAAGAAAGGCAGAGAAAGAGAGAGGGAGGGAGTTTTAAAGCTGTTAAGTAGATCTTTGTGTGGTCAACAGAGACTCTTGAAACTTTTCCTGAGCCTCTCTCATAGCCCTTGGAGTTAGCTAATTCCGTCTTTCTCTTTCTTTATCGTGGAAAATAAGAATTACGAAAAGGCTCTTTATGAGATACTTATTTATTTCCAAAGCTTGTTTTCATCTTTACAATTAATATACAATGATATTTCCATGTTGTCTTGTTGGTGGGTGTTTCAGTAAATGTTACTAACCCTAACCCTAAACAATCACTATCAAAATGTATTTTCTACTAATCTAACCAAAACATCTAATTGTGAGCCATTTTCCGCTGTTCATGACCCTTTTCAACTCCTTAAAATAGTCTATTTATGTTTACAAATTGATTAAAAACATATATAATACCGTGAATAATCTGTTTTCCCAAACGATTTTTAATCACCCTTTCAAATATTTGCGGCTGCACAGTAGCCAATGTGGAGTGGTGTCCTTTAGGATTTGAGATGGCCGCAAACAACGACTGAGAGAGAGAGAGAGAGAGAGAGAGAGAGAGAGAGAGAGAGAGAGAGAGAGAGAGAGAGAGAGAGAGAGAGAGAGAGAGAGAGAGAGAGAGAGAGGGAGAAAAAAGACAGGAGCACTCTGGGAAAAAGATCAACAAACAGACGAAGCAGAGAGACAGAACAGTTTGAGGATAAAACACAGTAATCCTGACCTCGGCTAATGCTAATGCAAATGCATGTTTATCAAATATGTAATCGACATTAGTTATAAAAACAGCGATCTGCTCGCACTCTGCTCTTTGTTCAGTGATCAGGGGGGGGGGGGATTAAGAAAAGCTTTAGTGACGCTCAGATGGTTGGAAGAATGGAAGGATGGTTGATGAGCGTTGGCCTACTCATAAAGGATAAGAAGAGATTTTTTTCAATCTTTTTTTTCAACCACATTTCTTGTTTAACCATAACCATATTTCATATTTCACTACTGTGTCTCACTAACCTTTTTTTTCCAAGGCCAGTGTCCATGAAAATATTAAAACCTTGAATCCTAACCAGGCTGCCCCACCATATCTCTTAGCTTTGCACCAAGTGCTAATTCTGCAAGGGCATCTGCTTCCACATAGACACACCTTACACAAGAACATATTCGTAATCGTAGCACTAACATTGTGATAGGTCAGAGGTCATTCGTTTTTTTTGGCATACTTAGGGTATTACAAAAAATGTCATCATCCAGGGTTTGGCTTCAAAGGAATGTTCAGTGTGTCAGTGGAGGTGTGTCCAATGGAATTGTCTGCTTTGTATATACTTTTTTGTGTGTGTGTGTACGCGCGGAAGTGTATCTGCCCTAATAATAAGTGTGCATTCATCACTATGTATGTGTGTACCCGCTAATCTAACTCGATAACTAATTAATGAGTTCAAAGCGAATAAAAAGTGAAAGCGTCTGCGGGGGAGTTTGCGTCTGGCATGGCGTCTGCGGGTTCCCGTGTGCGTCTGCGGGTGTGTTTGTTTACGGTGCGTGTGTGTGTGAGAGGAGAGAGGGAGGCGGTGGGGGTTGTCGGGGGAGTGTCTGTGGGGTTTAGCGGTTGCAGGGCAGTTTGCGGCTCCCTGTTTACAGGACGGAGTGGGGGCAGCGCTCCTGCCAGTGTGCGCCTCCCCTGGGCGCGAGGAGGAACAGAGGTAACCTATTTTCTTTGGCAAGGTTGAGCAGTCACACAGAGACTGTGTTTGTGTTGTGCGATTGCACTTCTCCTCTCTCTCTCTCTCTCTCTCTCTCTCTCTCTCTCACACACTTTCTCCCTTTGTCTCTATCTCTTTCGCTCTTCCTTTGTCTCCAAGGCTCTCTCGCTCCTCGACCTCTCCATTTCTCTTCTTTTCCCTTCTCTTTTTTCGTTCAGTATCTTTTCATCACTTGGTCTCTCTGCCTCTCATCTCCTACTGTAGGTCCTTCCCTTTCCTATTTATCTATTTCATTTGTTCTCTCTTTTTCTCTCTCGCTCTCTCTCTCTCTCTTTTCTTTTTTTCTTTCTTTCTTTCTTTCTTTCTTTCTTTCTCTCTCTCTCTCTCTCTCTCTCTCTCTCTCTCTCTCTCTCTCTCTCTCTCTCTCTCTCTCTCCTCCTCAACCCCCTCTGTCACACTGGGATAAAGGAGAGGTCTTGCTGTGCTGTGTGTTTGGCCGCCCGTCTGGTTCCAGGGTCTGTTGTTAGTAAATGAGGTCATTAGAAGACACTCTGACCTAACCAAAGGCATTTTGTTCTGGCTGCTGTGTTTTTTTCCCTCCGTTTCTCAGTATAAATATACACCTTTGATGGAATGGATGGACCGTGGCATCATTACAGTAACATATCATTAAATGGCCCAACAACTTGGGTGAACCATTGGAGAACATGAAGTTTGTTCTCGGTCTCTGGTTCTCTTTCTCCCGATGGTTTGTGTTTTGTCTCAGGATATTGTAGCGCAAATCTCTCCCTCAAATGTTGATTCAGTTCCGCCACATTCCTATCCTAAACACGCTAAATGTACTCTTCCTCTTCCCCAGACTTTCTCTAACTCTCTTTCTCTGTATCACTTTCATGTGCTATCTCCTTTTCCATCCCTCTCATACCACCCTCTCAACCCCCTCCCCCACCCCTCCCAAAAGCGGGGAGAGTGGCACCTTCTAGCGGGGGATGCCCCCAGGCGAGCCCCAGGCTTTGTAGGCCTCCTATGTGTGGCATGGGACCAGATCCCAAATGACACCTGTGTGACTTGGCTGAGCTCCTGGTTCGCGGTGGCTTTTTGAAAAGGATTTTGCAGGAAAAACCAAATGCGAAATCCAATTAGCCTGCTCTCTTCCAGTCACAAACTTTCTTTTGGGCTCCTTCACTTCGAAATTCACCTCTACGTCCAAAACACTCCATTCGATTGTTGATCACTCAGAATGGCCGCCGCTGTTTGTCTGAAAGCATATGTCACTGTTAACACAAGGAGGGAATCATTCCCCCTCACACACAAGTTTTAATTATCACAGAAGGTCAAGGAGGATGTCAAGGTCCACCCCATCTAATTTCTGTCACCGTGAAAATACATTTTCTTCCGTTGTGCAATGTCCAGCCCATTGTGTGAGGGCACTCAGGAATATACTTCATGTGCCGCGTCTCTGAAATATGTTTCATTGTTCCTCAAGTGGGCCAGGAGTGTGGGCCACTTCAAACGGACAGGCACCGCGATCGTCAGTCTTATCTCCTGAAACAATACGCTCCCCAACAGCCATCGTGCTCGCCCCGCCGTTCAAAGCCTCCAGACCTTGACCACTTACGCGGCGAAAAGAAAATTACCCACAAAAACCATGGCTCTCATCTCGCTCCAAAACACCGTGCTGCTCTCTTGTCATTAGGAGTGGAGGACCTATTACAAACAATTATTGTAGCCCTTCACGTCCAGTTTGGTCTTTGTGTGGTTATGAGTTTGTGTGGCTGGAAGGAGCATGCACAAGCTTCGGATCACGGTAGCTTGACAGTGGTAAGACCACTAGCATGATCCTCATACATGCATGTCATGGCTATGTCTTGGTGCTGTATGCTCCCAATGTTATGTGAAACTTTTGAAACTTGTTGCAGTGTAAGAGTTTAACCATGTACCTATAAATAGAAAATTGAGCATGTGAATTCATTTGTACATGGTAGAGGTATGTGTGTGTATGCGTGAGTGTGCATGCGTGCGTGTGTGTGTGTGTGTGAGAGAGAGCCTAGCAGCAGAGTTCTTGCCTGGGCTACTAATAGCACGGCTGCATCTGGTGTTATCACCACAGCAGGCCTCTCGACCGAGCATGTAGACACCTTCCTAAACCCTCTAACCCTGCATATGTGTGTGTGTGTGTGTGTGTGGTGATGAGAGGGTCGGCACCAGTGTCTGAGGAGGGCCCAAGGTCTCCAACACTGCAGAAGGGACTTAGAGCTCATGGACAACGGGGGAGGTCAGGGACATCAAGGGAGGTCGAAGAAAATGGCAAATAGAAAACAAGGGACTGGCAAAAACAACAAAAGAAACTTGGATGGAGCCAAGTGGGAGAGACTGGAGACTAGTGTGTGTGTGTGTGTGTGTGAGAGAGATAGAGAGAGAGAGAGAGAGAGAGAGAGAGAGAGAGAGAGAGAGGTGTGAGACATGTGGGTGGGTATGGTGGGCATGGTGGCAGTGGGCACAGGGGCTTAATGAGAGGTGAGCCAGAGGAGAACACAGCAAGGACAGAGAGAGAGAGAGAGAGAGACAGAGAGAGAGAGAGAGAGAGAGAGACAGAGAGAGAGAGAGGAGGGGGGGTAGAAAGAGTGAGAGAGACGGAGAGAGCGAGGGAGACTTTGCGGCGAAGGAGAAAAAGAGAGAGACAAAGGGAAGGTGAGAAGAAGGAGGGAGTGAGTGATAGATGGGGTGGAGGGAGAGAAGGGAATAGAGAGAGAGGGAGGAAGGGGCATGGAAAAAAAGAACTGGTAAACAAAATGCCAAGAATAGAGTGCGAGGGGTAGAGGTGAAGAAAGGGGTGAGAGAGACAGGGAGAGAAAGAGGACAAGAAAAAGGGGAAGGGGGGATAGAGATCCGGGAGAGGGCGAGAGAAGGCGACGAACAGTTCCGCCATCTCTCAGGGAAAGGGAGGAGGAGAGGAACCGCGGTAAAACTGCTGAGCGGAGCAGAGGAGCCGATGCAAAGCGTTCAAGAGGAAGGAGAACGGAGGGAAAGGAGACGGTCGGCAAAGTTTGATGAAAACCTCCGAGCGAATCCTCCGGGAAAAAGACGGACCCTGCCTCTTGCACAAAGACAGGGAGCGCAGACAAACACTTGGCTCCATCCCAACTTATGAAGGAGTTTAGGACACTAACCCCACCCCCCCCCCCTCCACCCTCCACCCCCTCTCAATCTCTCTCTCCCTCCCTCCCCCCACCCCCCCCCCCCCATAAAGGTGATGTATGGGCTGGAGGCCTGGATGTGCCCTTGTCAGGGCCCTGCGTCTGAAAATGGTGATGAATGGAGGGAGAGGGAGAGGGATAGGAGGTGAGACGGAGAGAGGGAGAGGGGGGGGGAGGAAGGTAAGGAATGCAGGGGACGGAGGGGTGACAGTGATGTAGCACACACTCCCATACTGCCGCGTCTCAGACAGCTGTTTAGCGACGGGGGCACGAGGAGGAGGAGGAGGGCGGCGGTGTGCGTGTGCGTGTGTGTGTGTGTGTGTGTGTGTGTGTGGCATGCGAGGGGACAAGGTAAAAGTATTTTGGACAGTGGGGTGTGTGCTGTGATTTTCGGACATGAGTAAAGGGCCTGGCGGAAGAGGGTTGCGTGCATGTGTGTGCGAGCGTGTGTGTGTGTGTGAGAGTGCACGTGTCAATATAAACAAAACTCTAGGGAGGTAGCATTGGAGTGGACCGCACAGTCCCAGCGAAAGAGATGTCAGACCTAGAGGTAGTTAACAAAGAGAGGGCCTCACTGTCCTGTCTTTTGGCTTGACTCTCTCCTTATCTGCTGGATCTGGGCTGGGGGGCAGGAGCTCTCCTCCTGTCCCTTGTCTGTCCTTCACGGCCTGGGCTTCACCCTCCAGGCGAACCCCAGGCTGTAAGGCCTTCTCCCTGTGGCTGGGGACCAGATCAGTCCCCAGTCCCAGCCAGGGGCCGTATCTCCACAGGCCAAGGAGAGAAGGTCCCCAGAGCCATATTTAGAGGTGTGTGCGGCTGTGCTAATGGTTTAGATTGTGTGTGTGTGTCTCATTCTCAGTACGTTTGTGACTGCTTTGGTCTAACTGTGTGTGTGACTTTGTGTGTTTGCAAGTGTGTGTGTGTGTGTGTGTGCGAGACTGTGCGTGTGTGACATATACCCCCTGCACAGCATGCATCCATGGCCCTTTTCAAATTAGCAACGGGGGCTTAGCCGGTCTCCCTTGGTGCGCAGTGGGTTTCCGAACAAGGACTCTGGGAATATCAGGAATATCAGTCACACCGGACGCCGTGGAACGCTGGAACGTCAAACATAAATCACGGAGCTTGTCCCGGTCCATCATCGGTAGGGTACAGTTTATGATGTCCAAGTTTCACTGAGCTGTAAATCACATGGATGTAGTGTGTGAGTGGATGGAGTTTGGACAGGAGGACTCTCTAACCTCTCGGGCTGAAGACCGGTGCTCTCAGACACCACCTTCCTCTTTGTCTGTGTGGGTGGGAGAGTGTGTCGCCAAGGGGTTCTGGATGTGGTCAACGGCTGTTACGTTGAAGTGAAGTGGAGGAGAAGCTGGGATAAGATAGCTGGATGGTTGTTTGAGGGATTTGTGATCAAAAGTCTAGAAGGGTATGGAAGGGTAGTTGGCAAAGCTCAACTTCAACCCCCCCCCTCTCTTTCTTTCTTTCTTTCTTTCTTTCTTTCTTTCTCTCTCTCTCTCTCTCTCTCTCTCTCTCTCTCTCTCTCTCTCTCTCTCTCTCTCTCTCTCTCTCTCTCTCTCTCTTTCTCCCTCCCTCCCTCCCTCCCTCCCTCCCTCCATCTTTCAGGATCTGTTGTACGATCATGTCTATCCTAAGTAGGACAGGCGCTAGTGAGGGCTTGGGAGGGAGGGGGGGTGCAGGGGGGGGGGGGTGGGGGAGGTAGTCAGGGATGTGGAGGGTGGAGGGAGGAGCAGAGAGGAGGGGCATAGAGAGGTCGGAGGGGACCGGGTGGGGTGGAAGGGGAGGACGGAAGGGTTGGAGGCAGGGGGGGGGGGGCAAGAGAGAGAGCAGAGTGTGAGACAGGGGTGAGGAACAGAGGGGTGGGAGGTATGGGTTCGGGACAGTTACCAGTGAGAGTGTGTGCGTGTGTGTGTGTGTGTGTGAGATGCACATGTGACACAGAGCGATATTGACAGGCCAGGCCGATGCCCCTGAGAAAACCTTCAGAATTCAATCTCATCGATCTCACAGAGGACTGGACGACTCTGCCCCTGGACCTTACCCTGAGTCATTACACACACACACACACGGGCACACACACACACACACATGTAGAAATGCACACACATGCACCCCCCGCACACACCGTACACACCCACGTTCACACACACGTGTACACACACTCACAACACGGCATTCAGTAGGTGGGTGACACTGTAGTAACACATGCAAGGATGAAGCCGTCCAGGTTCCTAAGCATGGAAACATGGAAGAGTGTGTCTTTGTGTATCCTGCGAGGACGTGCATGGGAGAAGAATGCGCATGTGCCTGCCGAACCTGCGTGAACACACTTGTGTCAGTACATGGGTATGTATTTCTTAGCGAGTTGTTTGTTTGTTTGGGTGTGTGTGTGTGTGGGGAGGAGTGGGGGTGGAGGGGGGGCAGGGTCCATGTGTTCTGTGACCTTGGTCACTACTGTGGGGACCTAGTTTCTTGCCAAGCCAATCAATAAGCTAAACAGGCGGAGGATGGCTATTTGGAGCATGGGAAGCCAAACTCAAATACTGATAGGTTATCTGTCTGTCCCAGATCCACTTCTGTGCAAATATTGGACCAGCACATTTTTCACGGTGACTTGCATTTGGAAAAAAAGGAAGAGGGGCTGAGAGGAGGGGAAGAGAGAAAGAGAGAGAGAGACAAGCCGGAGAGAAGGGACATGGTTCGGTAGATACATCACAGGGCATCACCCCCCTCCTCCCCCCTCTCCCCCTTCCTCTCTTCCCACTCTCTCTCTCTCTCTCTCTCTCTCTCTCTCTCTCTCTCTCTCTCTCTCTCTCTCTCTCTCTCTCTCTCTCTCTCTCTCTCTCTCTCTCTCTCTCTCTCTCTCTCTCTCTCTCGCTCTCTCTCTGTTCGGACGTCCTCCCCTCATCGCCTCAGCTTGCCCTCCCTCACCTCAACCCTGGACAGCAAGTGTGTGTGTTGCCGACCGTCCCAGGGGGTGGCACACACCCTCTGTACATCTGTCACACGCACGCAATTACAAACTGCTCTGCTGTAACTTCAGATGTGGGCCATGCTTAGAGATACAGCATGAGATAGAAGACAGCCACAGGGACGTGTGGCAGAGATCCAACAGGCTTCAACATCAACTTCCAATTGGGATACAGAATAGAGTTGGGACTTATTACATGTCATATACTTAGAACAAAAACATGTATGTATATCGATATAGATAGATATATAGATAGATGGATAGATAGATTGATAGATGGTTAGATGAATGGATAGATAGAGAGCATCTGATCTCCAATCAGTAATGGAAGCTGGATCTGATCAATTATAAATGAGTGACACGTGCCAACCAGTGTATCCATTGTGTATTTCACTGGGGATGTGTGTGTGTGTGTGTACGTCTGTGGCATGATGTGCACTGGAGAGTGTCCGCTGAGACATTTCAAAGTGAGAGAACGAGGGAGAGAGACTGAGAGAGAGAGACTGAGAGAGAGAGACAGAGAGAGAGAGAGAACGAGGGAGAGAGACTGAGAGAGAGAGACTGAGAGAGGGAGAGACTGAGGGAGACAGAGAATGAGAGAAAAAGAGGGAGAGAACGAGAGCGAGAGAATGCGTGAAAGAGAGGGCGAGGGAAAACGAGAGAGAGATAACGAGAGGGAGAAGAAGATAGAGAGAGACAGATAGAGAGAATGAGAGAGGGAGAGATAGAATGAGAGAGAGACAGGGAGAGAGAGGAAGAGAGCAGTGTCTCATCAGGTGCAGGAGGGAGAGCGAGGCGGGGTACAGTAAGGCCAGGGACAGGAGCTTCAAGAGGAGCACACAGCAACACCACAGACACCACGAGAGAGGTGGGATCAAAGCATGACTGGGACGGAAAATACAAATTCAAACTGGAAAAATATAGCCATCTGGACCAAAGTTTTCTCATCTGAGAAACAGCGTAGTCTGTTACTGGTGTTCCTGAAGAGGAATGAGCAGGCGTTCCGATTCCTCGAGGTGATTTTTCTTACTTTAGATGGATACTTTGCAGGACTCTCGACCGTGTTAATTTGATTTGTGATAACGTGGTGAGCAATATGTTCAAAATCCCAATGTTGTCGTGAAATGAACAGCAAGGAGCAACGCAAGCCCCCCTCTTGCCCCTCCTGCCTGGAAGTGGATGAGTGACAGAGAATACATCGTGTTTTGAAGTGTACAGGAAATGGTCATGTACAGAAACAGGAAGTCCCTGCCGGTGCTTCCATCTCTAGTCTGATCTGTAGTCAGTGACATGGCAGAGGGAGAGAGCGATGGCTTCTGCTTCAGCTCCGCCACTTGTGTCTGGCATCAGTTCCTCTTTCTCTCCCTCTTTCCCTCTCTTTCTCAATCTCCCCCTTTCTTTTTCTCTCACTCTCTCTGACTTCTCTCCCCCTCGCTCTCTCTCTCTCTCTCTCTCTCTCTAACTCTCTAACTTCCCTCTCTTTCTGTCAGGATGACACTGGGCACTGCTCATCTCCCTGACCATCTGGGCTGCTCCACCGCAAAGGGCCAAAGTGTGTGTGTGCGTGTGTGTGTGTGTGTGGGGGGGGGGGGTTCTGAGATCTGTTCCTTCTAGATGGGGCATATGTGTGTTTATTTACGTGTTGCTGTCTCTGTGCATGTTTGTGTTGATATTTGTGTGTGTGTGTGTGTGTCCGCCCGTGAAACGGTCTTCCTTCGCCAGGTGAACATCTGCTACTTAGTGTCCTTACTGCACAGCCAGCCAAGGCAGAGAGAGAGAGGCCTGGCGGACTTAACCCCTCGCTCGCCGAGGCAAACAAAACATCATTATTCATTATAGTCTGTTGAAAAACAATCACGGCTAATTTACGTCGATGGAAAACGTGCAGTGTTGTGATTGTTTAAATACAAAAAGGGTCGGCGTGTGTACGTATTGGATGTGTGCGTGCGCGATTGGCTTACAGCGTGCGTGTGTGAGAGTGCACGTGGGTGACTGCAGGAGAGTGCGCGTGGCCGTGCGACTTGCCGCGCGCGCTCGCATCTGCGTGTGGATGTGCCAGGCAGATTAACGCTCTCATCCATCCCCGCGGCCTTGCTTTTGTCTCCGTGCGTCCGTCAAGGTCTTAGCATCCACCACACTGAGTCCGCTGCCCGGGCCAGATAGGCTTAATCAGACCATTAGAGTCCTGAGCCCTGAGGAGCCTGATAGCCTGACCTCCTACGGCGCTCCGCTCCAAGACAAGATGGCCCCTGTCAGCAGCTCCCTCACTCTGGATTAGAGCGGATCCGCCGCTCAGACCCTGTCTGGGTGTGCTGTCTGCTCCGCTGCTTCCCTCTCTCTCTCAGGGTTCGGGAGGTCCCCCCCCCCCCCCCCTCACAGCGGCCCCCGTCAGTCCGGAGGGCGAGCTCGGGCGTGGTGTCGGATGCACGCAGGGGCTACGCCCTCGCTCATTGACAGGCACACGCGAAGACCCTCGTGGAAGGACAGAGAGGCGCATGTACGCAATGGGCAAACAGTGTGTCCTGATGTTGTCTGGGTCCAATGGCAGCAGTGTAGGGTCACTCCAGGGTCTGTCAAAGGAGAAGGAGCATGGGGGGTGGGGGGGTGTGGGGAGGGGGCAGAAGGCCCTCGCAGTCAGATGATCATCAGACGACCTCTACTCTGTTCCAGAACCACCCCGAATAACCTTGAATCCCGATGCCCCTCCCTTCAGTGTAGTCATTGGTAAATTGTCTCTGTGTTCTGATTGGACACGTATTTTGGTCCCCTGCAGAGATATCCTCCCCGCAACCAGACAGTTTGAACACAGCTTCATACAAACGCCTCGCTAATTGATTTCACATCCCTAACACCAGAACTAGCTTAGCAGCTCTGAGAAGATGACAGAGTACAGTCTGGAAAACTGCGATTCACAAAAGACTACAAGTCCCTGGTCTCCCATCTTGGCTGCCTGTGTTTCAGCGTCCTTGCTTTGATTGTGAATATTCGCCTCATCCTTCTTGACCCAGTGGATGCTGGGTATTAGTGTTTTCTAGCCCCCAGAAGAGTCAGGAGTCCATGTCTTCTTCTGCCTCATTCCAACAGACAAGCACATTCTGAGCACTGACCACACTTCTGCCATTCTGCTTTAATTCACCGTGTGAAAGGCTTAAAACAAATGGCTTAATTCAAAGAGAAGAGCTTTGGTTCTGAAAACCAGAAGGAAATACAATATCCCTTGTGTTTTATTTGTAGGAAGGGGTTGGAGATATCCACTCGTGTCATTCTTTCGGCGGGGTATTTGTCCTGAGGAAAAAATGGGGAGGAGAAAGAGAGCGAAAGGGAGTGAGCAAGAGAGAAAGAAATGGGCCGGCCGAAAGCCTCTCTGTGTCGTAGGAATTAAAAAACGCAAAAGAAGGCTAAAAGCGGCTTAGACTGCAGAGACAAGTAAATGTAAGAGAATACACAAAAGGACGGGTGTAAACGACGGATTCTTGCCGGCTCAAAACTTATCAAGCGCCGGCTTTGTGCTCAATCCATTTAACCTGTTTTACGCTCCTGTTTCGCTCGCGAGACAAAAATGCTGCCTCCCCCTTCCTCAGTTACGACGCACTAAATTCTAAAAAATATATTTTTTAGACGCTACACATGTTATACATCGTTGAAAGCTACGATTCTTGTGCTTCCATTGAAATAAACCAATTCAAGATCAAGTCGCAATAGCAAGCAAAGTCAACGTCTTTTTCCGGTGAACATTCCTTCAACAATGCCAAAGAAAAAAGTTTGTACTCACCCTAAGTTGTTCAAATAGGTCCAGGTGTGCAAATCATGCCATCAAAACTTGATCTGCGTAAGTCCCAAGGGTTCAAAGTATCTAACCATGTAAAGTAATTCGTCCAAATACAATGTTTTACGTTCATGAATAGCCATTATCCTTTGTTTCATTATGCAAGTTAGCCGACGGAAGAAACAACTTGTTCACATAAAAGTGTTATTTTCTCAGATTTATCAACGGAGTATTTACAAAATGAAGGTCTCAAAATGTCCGTTGAACCCTCCCCTTTTGATTGACACCTTGTTCGACCCAATAGGAGCTTCCATGCCCCGTTGACAGCCCTCTAAAGCCAACTAGGTCTGTGCGTCCTGCCCCCCCCCCCGCCCCCCCCCCCACACTCGTTCTAAACAAATTTCTCGAACTGGCTTCGACTGGCTCTGAAATAGCTCGTTAGCCTTGTAGCTGACAGCTAGCTGAAAATGCCAATACCTCATTTGTATGCGTCTGTGGAGCCTTCAAAATAACAGTCGATTGCGCAATATGGTTGACAGAATCAGTGTTCTTTGTGCGCCAATCCTTGGAATCAGATAAAGCACTCCAATGTGTTCATGCTTCAGTTTTTGTGTTTCAGTATTACTAATTAGGGATTTAGCTATTATATATGATAGTTCTAAGTACCACCTTTCATTAGAGATAACAATTATGAAAAATAATACCTTTTTATTTGACCTTGACCTTGGTTACAAAGGGTCATTTTGGAGTCTCCAAAAGACCCTTTTAGAAAATTCCTGGATGTACTCTTATAAAAACATGTGTCAAATATGGAATATATTGTGGTATTATGTTTGACTTTTGATTTTAATTGGGTAAGGCTTCAACCTGTGGTCCAATTTAGTCTTCCAGATAATACCTACCACCTCTAGGCCTATTCAGGCCTCTGTTTTCAAAACAAAATCTAGGCGGAAATAGAAATTTTCACTTTCCTTGTGTTCAAGCTTCTATTACTCAACACTAGAAGGACTGACAGGGGTCCTGACAACAGGGGACATAACTTCAGAGTGTCAGCTTTCAAAAGAGATCATTACATGCATGTACTCCAAATGGTTCAAGAACAGCTTCCAATTTACTTTGGGTATGCTGTTTAGGGGCGTTTTCAGGCAAATTTAACAGGAACATGAAAGGTTAAGTGAGTCCCCAACACGCCCCTATTGTATGCCTTTAATGGTAGGAGAGTGACTTGTGCTAGACTATCGCCTTTTCACCGGGATTAGAGCTAAGTGCTTAAGTTGCAGGAGAACACGGATTTAGCGTCAAGAGAGAGGAGAGAGAGAGAGAGAGAGAGAGAGAGAGAGAGAGAGAGAGAGAGAGAGAGAGAGAGGGAGGGAGGGAGGGAGGGAGGGAGGGAGGGAGAGAGATAGGGAGAGAGAGAGAGAGAGAGAGAGAGAGAGGAGAGAGAGAGAGAGAGAGAGAGAGAGAGAGAGAGAGAGAGAGAGAGAGAGAGAGAGAGAGA